>NW_027102669.1:0-7500 GCF_036373705.1 Amia ocellicauda
CTCCCATAGCCAGCCCACGCTCCATCCGATAGAGCAATGCCGGGCGGCCGGCCGGCAACTACGGATCATAACAAATCAACGGGGGCAGTTCTCCAGAAACTAACACCGGGGCAGTGCTCAGGAGGCTCCCAGCTATCAGCCACCCTATCCCGGGACCGATGGGAGCACTTTAAAATTTTCGAGTCAGGGGACCAGACGGCCGAGTGAAAAACTTTGAAAAATTTTCTATCTCCTCACTCCCATTGACTTTGCATTAGGGCGACCAGGCGGCCGGCGGAAAAAAAATCATAACAAATCAACGGGGGCATTTCTCCGAAAACTAACACCGGGGCAGTGCTCAGGGGGCTCCCAGCTATCAGCCACCCTATCCCGGGACCGATGGGAGCACTTTAAAATTTTCGAGTTAGGGGACCAGGCGGCCGAGTGAAAAACTTTGAAAAATTTTCTATCTCCTCACTCCCATTGACTTTGCATTAGGGCGACCAGGCGGCCGGCGGAAAAAAAATCATAACAAATCAACGGAGGCATTTCTCCGAAAACTAACACCGGGGCAGTGCTCAGGGGGCTCCCAGCTATCAGCCACCCTACCCTGGGACCGATGGGAGCACTTTAAAATTTTCGAGTCAGGGGACCAGACGGCCGAGTGAAAAACTTTGAAAAATATTCTATCTCCTCACTCCCATTGACTTTGCATTAGGGCGACCAGGCGGCCGGCGGAAAAAAAATCATAACAAATCAACGGGGGCATTTCTCCAGAAACTAACACCGGGGCTGTGCTCAGGGGGCTCCCAGCTATCAGCCACCCTACCCTGGGACCGATGGGAGCACTTTAAAATTTTCGAGTCAGGGGACCAGACGGCCGAGTGAAAAACTTTGAAAAATATTCTATCTCCTCACTCCCATTGACTTTGCATTAGGGCGACCAGGCGGCCGGCGGAAAAAAAATCATAACAAATCAACGGGGGCATTTCTCCAGAAACTAACACCGGGGCTGTGCTCAGGGGGCTCCCAGCTATCAGCCACCCTACCCTGGGACCGATGGGAGCACTTTAAAATTTTCGAGTCAGGGGACCAGACGGCCGAGTGAAAAACTTTGAAAAATATTCTATCTCCTCACTCCCATTGACTTTACATTAGGGCGACCAGGCGGCCGGCGGAAAAAAAATCATAACAAATCAACGGGGGCATTTCTCCAGAAACTAACACCGGGGCTGTGCTCAGGGGGCTCCCAGCTATCAGCCACCCTACCCTGGGACCGATGGGAGCACTTTAAAATTTTCGAGTCAGGGGACCAGACGGCCGAGTGAAAAACTTTGAAAAATATTCTATCTCCTCACTCCCATTGACTTTACATTAGGGCGACCAGGCGGCCGGCGGAAAAAAAATCATAACAAATCAACGGGGGCATTTCTCCAGAAACTAACACCGGGGCTGTGCTCAGGGGGCTCCCAGCTATCAGCCACCCTACCCTGGGACCGATGGGAGCACTTTAAAATTTTCGAGTCAGGGGACCAGACGGCCGAGTGAAAAACTTTGAAAAATATTCTATCTCCTCACTCCCATTGACTTTGCATTAGGGCGACCAGGCGGCCGGCGGAAAAAAAATCATAACAAATCAACGGGGGCATTTCTCCAGAAACTAACACCGGGGCTGTGCTCAGGGGGCTCCCAGCTATCAGCCCCCCGGGTCTGGGGGCATTGTTTTTCTTTTTAATCATTTTGAGCATTTCCCCCAGTTTAGAGATGTGTGCCCCTAGACAACCCATTGAGAATAACTATGAAATGTTCTGAAGTTTTGATTTTCAAATGTCGGTGAAAATTGAAAAACGTCATATATTCTTCAAAGGAAGCATGGGGCGATGGTAGGGAGAGTCCCCGCAGCGTGCCTCGGCAGCGATGGGAGCGTTTTCGATGTCCCCGTCCCCCCCCATAGGGATAGAAGGGGAGTTAGGTGACCAGGCGTCCCGGGTCCCAAAAATCGAAAAATTAATATAGAATGCTTTTTAATCCATAAATAAAGTAGGGGGCAGTCCTGGTGAGAGTCCCAGCCACAGCCCCAGTGTGTTTTGGAGTCGTTTGTGGCCGGGTGAAAAACTTTGAAAAATTTTCTATCTCCTCACTCCCATTGACTTTGCATTAGGGCGACCAGGCGGCCGGCGGAAAAAAAATCATAACAAATCAACGGGGGCATTTCTCCGAAAACTAACACCGGGGCAGTGCTCAGGGGGGTCCCACCTCGTGGCCACCCGGTTTGGGGGGCGATCGGGGCCGGTTCCGAAAATCGCTAAATCTCCCATAGCCAGCCCACGCTCCATCCGATAGAGCAATGCCGGGCGGCCGGCCGGCAACTACGGATCATAAGAAATCAACGGGGGCATTTCTCCGAAAACTAACACCGGGGCAGTGCTCAGGGGGGTCCCACCTCGTGGCCACCCGGTTTGGGGGGCCATCGGGGCCGGCTGAAGAATCGCCCATACTCTGCCATAGGCAGCCCACGGTCCATCCGATCAGAGCAATGCCGGGCGGCCGGCAACCTATGGATCATAACACATCAACGGAGGCATGATAAGAGCATCTTTTATTATCTGCCAAGAAATATAGACCATCACAATGTTCCCCAACTTTCAGCTTCTACCACATCGCTGGGGAGTTTATTCCACTGTGTGACTACTCTCTCTCTATCTCTCTCTCTCTCTCTCTCTCTCTCTCTCTCTCTGTGTGTGTGTGTGTGTGTGTGTGTGTGTGTGTGTGTGTGTGTGTGTGTGTACAGCAGTGTCTCCGGTTTTCCTTTTGGAATGCCTTGAAGCCGGGGGGGCTTTGCACTCATGAGAACATAGGGTGTCCTTGCCCTCCTTTCGCAGCCCAGGGCATTGAGAGATCCCTAGACGGGGAAATTACTTTCAAACTGCAGTACCGAAATGTGTCCGTTAGATGGTAGCATGCACCAAGGAATGAAGGAAAGTGCAAAACAAAATGAAAAGGCACATCGCCTGGGCGAAAAATAATCGTAACAAATCAACGGGGGCATTTCTCCGAAAACTAACACCGGGGCAGTGCTCAGGGGGGTCCCACCTCGTGGCCACCCGGTTTGGGGGGCGATCGGGGCCGGTTCCGAAAATCGCTAAATCTCCCATAGCCAGCCCACGCTCCATCCGATAGAGCAATGCCGGGCGGCCGGCCGGCAACTACGGATCATAACAAATCAACGGGGGCATTTCTCCGAAAACTAACACCGGGGCAGTGCTCAGGGGGGTCCCACCTCGTGGCCACCCGGTTTGGGGGGCGATCGGGGCCGGTTCCGAAAATCGCTAAATCTCCCATAGCCAGCACACGCTCCATCCGATAGAGCAATGCCGGGCGGCCGGCCGGCAACTACGGATCATAACAAATCAACGGGGGCATTTCTCCGAAAACTAACACCGGGGCAGTGCTCAGGGGGGTCCCACCTCGTGGCCACCCGGTTTGGGGGGCGATCGGGGCCGGTTCCGAAAATCGCTAAATCTCCCATAGCCAGCCCACGCTCCATCCGATAGAGCAATGCCGGGCGGCCGGCCGGCAACTACGGATCATAAGAAATCAACGGGGGCATTTCTCCGAAAACTAACACCGGGGCAGTGCTCAGGGGGGTCCCACCTCGTGGCCACCCGGTTTGGGGGGCCATCGGGGCCGGTTCCGAAAATCGCTAAATCTCCCATAGCCAGCCCACGCTCCATCCGATAGAGCAATGCCGGGCGGCCGGCCGGCAACTACGGATCATAACAAATCAACGGGGGCAGTTCTCCAGAAACTAACACCGGGGCAGTGCTCAGGAGGCTCCCAGCTATCAGCCACCCTATCCCGGGACCGATGGGAGCACTTTAAAATTTTCGAGTCAGGGGACCAGACGGCCGAGTGAAAAACTTTGAAAAATTTTCTATCTCCTCACTCCCATTGACTTTGCATTAGGGCGACCAGGCGGCCGGCGGAAAAAAAATCATAACAAATCAACGGGGGCATTTCTCCGAAAACTAACACCGGGGCAGTGCTCAGGGGGCTCCCAGCTATCAGCCACCCTATCCCGGGACCGATGGGAGCACTTTAAAATTTTCGAGTTAGGGGACCAGGCGGCCGAGTGAAAAACTTTGAAAAATTTTCTATCTCCTCACTCCCATTGACTTTGCATTAGGGCGACCAGGCGGCCGGCGGAAAAAAAATCATAACAAATCAACGGAGGCATTTCTCCGAAAACTAACACCGGGGCAGTGCTCAGGGGGCTCCCAGCTATCAGCCACCCTACCCTGGGACCGATGGGAGCACTTTAAAATTTTCGAGTCAGGGGACCAGACGGCCGAGTGAAAAACTTTGAAAAATATTCTATCTCCTCACTCCCATTGACTTTGCATTAGGGCGACCAGGCGGCCGGCGGAAAAAAAATCATAACAAATCAACGGGGGCATTTCTCCAGAAACTAACACCGGGGCTGTGCTCAGGGGGCTCCCAGCTATCAGCCACCCTACCCTGGGACCGATGGGAGCACTTTAAAATTTTCGAGTCAGGGGACCAGACGGCCGAGTGAAAAACTTTGAAAAATATTCTATCTCCTCACTCCCATTGACTTTGCATTAGGGCGACCAGGCGGCCGGCGGAAAAAAAATCATAACAAATCAACGGGGGCATTTCTCCAGAAACTAACACCGGGGCTGTGCTCAGGGGGCTCCCAGCTATCAGCCACCCTACCCTGGGACCGATGGGAGCACTTTAAAATTTTCGAGTCAGGGGACCAGACGGCCGAGTGAAAAACTTTGAAAAATATTCTATCTCCTCACTCCCATTGACTTTACATTAGGGCGACCAGGCGGCCGGCGGAAAAAAAATCATAACAAATCAACGGGGGCATTTCTCCAGAAACTAACACCGGGGCTGTGCTCAGGGGGCTCCCAGCTATCAGCCACCCTACCCTGGGACCGATGGGAGCACTTTAAAATTTTCGAGTCAGGGGACCAGACGGCCGAGTGAAAAACTTTGAAAAATATTCTATCTCCTCACTCCCATTGACTTTACATTAGGGCGACCAGGCGGCCGGCGGAAAAAAAATCATAACAAATCAACGGGGGCATTTCTCCAGAAACTAACACCGGGGCTGTGCTCAGGGGGCTCCCAGCTATCAGCCACCCTACCCTGGGACCGATGGGAGCACTTTAAAATTTTCGAGTCAGGGGACCAGACGGCCGAGTGAAAAACTTTGAAAAATATTCTATCTCCTCACTCCCATTGACTTTGCATTAGGGCGACCAGGCGGCCGGCGGAAAAAAAATCATAACAAATCAACGGGGGCATTTCTCCAGAAACTAACACCGGGGCTGTGCTCAGGGGGCTCCCAGCTATCAGCCCCCCGGGTCTGGGGGCATTGTTTTTCTTTTTAATCATTTTGAGCATTTCCCCCAGTTTAGAGATGTGTGCCCCTAGACAACCCATTGAGAATAACTATGAAATGTTCTGAAGTTTTGATTTTCAAATGTCGGTGAAAATTGAAAAACGTCATATATTCTTCAAAGGAAGCATGGGGCGATGGTAGGGAGAGTCCCCGCAGCGTGCCTCGGCAGCGATGGGAGCGTTTTCGATGTCCCCGTCCCCCCCCATAGGGATAGAAGGGGAGTTAGGTGACCAGGCGTCCCGGGTCCCAAAAATCGAAAAATTAATATAGAATGCTTTTTAATCCATAAATAAAGTAGGGGGCAGTCCTGGTGAGAGTCCCAGCCACAGCCCCAGTGTGTTTTGGAGTCGTTTGTGGCCGGGTGAAAAACTTTGAAAAATTTTCTATCTCCTCACTCCCATTGACTTTGCATTAGGGCGACCAGGCGGCCGGCGGAAAAAAAATCATAACAAATCAACGGGGGCATTTCTCCGAAAACTAACACCGGGGCAGTGCTCAGGGGGCTCCCAGCTATCAGCCACCCTATCCCGGGACCGATGGGAGCACTTTAAAATTTTCGAGTTAGGGGACCAGGCGGCCGAGTGAAAAACTTTGAAAAATTTTCTATCTCCTCACTCCCATTGACTTTGCATTAGGGCGACCAGGCGGCCGGCGGAAAAAAAATCATAACAAATCAACGGGGGCATTTCTCCGAAAACTAACACCGGGGCAGTGCTCAGGGGGCTCCCAGCTATCAGCCACCCTATCCCGGGACCGATGGGAGCACTTTAAAATTTTCGAGTTAGGGGACCAGGCGGCCGAGTGAAAAACTTAGAAAAATTTTCTATCTCCCCTAGGTGACCAGGCAGCCGGAGCTGATTTTTCTGACCCCTAAAACAATTATTAAAAGGTATTTTTTCGCCAAACTAAGACTTTTAAAATTCAAATAGGATGATTATCTACTGCCCCAGTGGGTTTTTGAACCATTTTAAGCCTTTTTGACAGTTTTCATTTTTCCCCCATTGACTTCAATGGGAGTTAGGTGACCAGTCCTCCGACTTTTGAACCTCTCCTGGGGGGGCTGTGAGCCCCCGATTTCTTTGCAAAGCACGTCATTCGATTCGTCTCAGTCCCCTCTATATACCCCGTGTGTTTGTTTTCTCGAAAAACCCCCGGAACACGGTTTTTTAGGGGGGGGGTGGGGGGGGGGTACTTCGGAGCCATTTGGGGGGGGGTAAACGACATTTCCCGAAATTAATTTTAACACAGCCTTCCTCAGAATCGCTTTTCCAACAAAATCCTTTTTATTTCGAGTCTCTACGATGTTCCTAAGTGGTCGAAACCACTTTTGGACAGTTTTTACACCAAACGGCTCGGGCGCACAGCGGGCCGTGTGCCGATGGGCGGTTCTCGCGGGTCTGAGGCGGGGCTAGGCTGCTCGCGGCGGGCATGGGAGTGCCGTGTGCAGCCGCCACAGTGTTCCAGGCTGTCAGCATTTCTCTACGGTGCCGGGGGAAATACAGGAACTGGGTTTTTGAAGACACTTAGTGCAATGAGAGAGGTCAAAACTGAGCTAAGGGCACTTGCTGGAGGAAAGTGGCTGGGCCCCGCTAGCTCTTTTACGGACACTTTCTGGACTTGGCCCGGGATTTTCAGACGGTTCTTTGCGACTGTCTGATCATCCAGCGAAATGCAAGGGGGGGAACGGTCCCGGCCGCACCCCGCGTTTCAGGCCTCGTCGGCGGCCCGCTCCGGCGGCTGCGCCCGCTAAGTCTTCGCGGCCCGCCGTGGAGAGTGTGTATGCTGCCCGCCCCAGACGTTCACCCCAAGGGCTTGCGGGCCTTTAAGGGTCTGTCTTTCGGGGTTTCACGGGCTCTGACCTCACCTCCCTGTGGTTCCCGACCGGGGTGTATGTATGCTGCCCGCCCCAGACGTTCACCCCAAGGGCTTGCGGGCCTTTAAGGGTCTGTCTTTCGGGGTTTCACGGGCTCTGACATCTCCCCGGTGGTTCCCACGGAACGGACATATGTATGCTGCCCGCCCCCGGCAGGAACCCCAAGGGCTTGCGGGCCTTTAAGGGTGAGTGCGGGGGGCGTACGGGCTCTGAC
>NW_027102669.1:17500-32500 GCF_036373705.1 Amia ocellicauda
CTGCCCCCTGGTGTCGAAAAAGCGCAAGGGCACCCGGGCCGGTCCGCCCCAGGCAGCGGCCGAGATGCAGCACCGGGGGCCCGGCCTGCCTGCCCTGGAGGTCAGCCTGCCAGCCCTGGAGGTCTGCTATCCAGCCCTGGAGGTCTGCCTGCCAGCCCTGGAGGTCTGCTATCCAGCCCTGGAGGTCTGCCTGCCTGCCATCCAGCCCTGGAGGTCTGCTATCCTGCCCTGGAGGTCTGCTATCCAGCCCTGGAGGTCTGCCTGCCTGCCTGCCAGCCCTGGAGGTCTGCTATCCAGCCCTGGAGGTCTGCCTGCCTGCCCTGGAGGTCTGCTATCCAGCCCTGGAGGTCTGCTATCCAGCCCTGGTAGCAGCACTGCCTGCCCTGGAGGTCTGCCTGCCTGCCCTGGCAGCAGCACTGCCTGCCCTGGTAGCAGCACTGCCTGCCCTGGAGGTCTGCTATCCAGCCCTGGAGGTCTGCTATCCAGCCCTGGAGGTCTGCTATCCAGCCCTGGAGGTCTGCTATCCAGCCCTGGTAGCAGCACTGCCTGCCCTGGAGGTCTGCCTGCCTGCCCTGGCAGCAGCACTGCCTGCCCTGGTAGCAGCACTGCCTGCCCTGGAGGTCTGCTATCCAGCCCTGGAGGTCTGCTATCCAGCCCTGGAGGTCTGCCTGTTAGCCCTGGAGGTCTGCTATCCAGCCCTGGAGGTCTGCCTGCCTGCCCTGGCAGCAGCACTGCCTGCCCTGGAGGTCTGCCTGCCTGCCCTGGTAGCAGCACTGCCTGCCCTGGAGGTCAGCCTGTTAGCCCTGGAGGTCTGCTATCCAGCCCTGGAGGTCTGCCTGCCTGCCTGTTAGCCCTGGAGGTCAGCCTGTTAGCCCTGGAGGTCTGCTATCCAGCCCTGGAGGTCTGCTATCCAGCCCTGGTAGCAGCACTGCCTGCCCTGGAGGTCAGCCTGTTAGCCCTGGAGGTCTGCCTGCCTGCCCTGGTAGCAGCACTGCCTGCCTTCCAGCCCTGGAGGTCTGCCTGTTAGCCCTGGAGGTCTGCTATCCAGCCCTGGTAGCAGCACTGCCTGCCCTGGAGGTCTGCCTGCCTGCCTTCCAGCCCTGGAGGTCTGCTATCCATCCCTGGAGGTCTGCCTGCCTGCCATCCAGCCCTGGAGGTCTGCTATCCAGCCCTGGTAGCAGCACTGCCTGCCCTGGAGGTCTGCTATCCAGCCCTGGAGGACAGCCTGCCTGCCCTGGTAGCAGCACTGCCTGCCCTGGAGGTCTGCTATCCAGCCCTGGTAGCAGCACTGCCTGCCCTGGAGGTCTGCCTGCCTGCCTGCCAGCCCTGGAGGTCTGCCTGTTAGCCCTGGAGGTCTGCTATCCAGCCCTGGAGGTCTGCTATCCAGCCCTGGTAGCAGCACTGCCTGCCCTGGAGGTCAGCCTGTTAGCCCTGGAGGTCTGCCTGCCTGCCCTGGTAGCAGCACTGCCTGCCTTCCAGCCCTGGAGGTCTGCCTGTTAGCCCTGGAGGTCTGCTATCCAGCCCTGGTAGCAGCACTGCCTGCCCTGGAGGTCTGCCTGCCTGCCTTCCAGCCCTGGAGGTCTGCTATCCATCCCTGGAGGTCTGCCTGCCTGCCATCCAGCCCTGGAGGTCTGCTATCCAGCCCTGGTAGCAGCACTGCCTGCCCTGGAGGTCTGCCTGCCTGCCTTCCAGCCCTGGAGGTCTGCTATCCATCCCTGGAGGTCTGCCTGCCTGCCATCCAGCCCTGGAGGTCTGCTATCCAGCCCTGGTAGCAGCACTGCCTGCCCTGGAGGTCTGCTATCCAGCCCTGGAGGACAGCCTGCCTGCCCTGGTAGCAGCACTGCCTGCCCTGGAGGTCTGCTATCCAGCCCTGGAGGACAGCCTGCCTGCCCTGGTAGCAGCACTGCCTGCCCTGGAGGTCAGCCTGTTAGCCCTGGAGGTCTGCCTGCCTGCCCTGGAGGTCTGCCTGCCTGCCTGTTAGCCCTGGAGGTCAGCCTGTTAGCCCTGGAGGTCTGCTATCCAGCCCTGGAAGCAGCACTGCCTGCCCTGGAGGTCTGCTATCCAGCCCTGGAGGTCTGCCTGCCTGCCCTGGCAGCAGCACTGCCTGCCCTGGAGGTCAGCCTGCCAGCCCTGGAGGTCTGCCTTCCAGCCCTGGAGGTCTGCCTGTTAGCCCTGGAGGTCTGCTATCCAGCCCTGGTAGCAGCACTGCCTGCCCTGGAGGTCTGCCTGCCTGCCTTCCAGCCCTGGAGGTCTGCTATCCATCCCTGGAGGTCTGCCTGCCTGCCATCCAGCCCTGGAGGTCTGCTATCCAGCCCTGGTAGCAGCACTGCCTGCCCTGGAGGTCTGCCTGCCTGCCTTCCAGCCCTGGAGGTCTGCTATCCATCCCTGGAGGTCTGCCTGCCTGCCATCCAGCCCTGGAGGTCTGCTATCCAGCCCTGGTAGCAGCACTGCCTGCCCTGGAGGTCTGCTATCCAGCCCTGGAGGACAGCCTGCCTGCCCTGGTAGCAGCACTGCCTGCCCTGGAGGTCTGCTATCCAGCCCTGGAGGACAGCCTGCCTGCCCTGGTAGCAGCACTGCCTGCCCTGGAGGTCTGCTATCCAGCCCTGGAGGACAGCCTGCCTGCCCTGGTAGCAGCACTGCCTGCCCTGGAGGTCAGCCTGTTAGCCCTGGAGGTCTGCCTGCCTGCCCTGGAGGTCTGCCTGCCTGCCTGTTAGCCCTGGAGGTCAGCCTGTTAGCCCTGGAGGTCTGCTATCCAGCCCTGGAAGCAGCACTGCCTGCCCTGGAGGTCTGCTATCCAGCCCTGGAGGTCTGCCTGCCTGCCCTGGCAGCAGCACTGCCTGCCCTGGAGGTCAGCCTGCCAGCCCTGGAGGTCTGCCTTCCAGCCCTGGAGGTCTGCCTGTTAGCCCTGGAGGTCTGCTATCCAGCCCTGGTAGCAGCACTGCCTGCCCTGGAGGTCTGCCGGCCTGCCCTGGAGGTCTGCCTGCCTGCCCTGGAGGTCTGCCTGCCTGCCTGTTAGCCCTGGAGGTCTGCTATCCAGCCCTGGAGGTCTGCCTGCCAGCCCTGGAGGTCTGCTATCCAGCCCTGGAGGTCTGCCTGCCAGCCCTGGAGGTCTGCTATCCAGCCCTGGAGGTCTGCCTGCCAGCCCTGGAGGTCTGCTATCCAGCCCTGGAGGTCTGCCTGTTAGCCCTGGAGGTCTGCTATCCAGCCCTGGAGGTCTGCCTGCCTGCCTGTTAGCCCTGGAGGTCAGCCTGTTAGCCCTGGAGGTCTGCCTGTTAGCCCTGGAGGTCAGCCTGCCAGCCCTGGAGGTCTGCCTTCCAGCCCTGGAGGTCTGCCTGCCTGCCTGTTAGCCCTGGAGGTCTGCCTTCCAGCCCTGGTAGCAGCACTGCCTGCCCTGGTAGCAGCACTGCCTGCCCTGGAGGTCTGCCTGCCTGCCCTGGAGGTCAGCCTGTTAGCCCTGGAGGTCTGCCTGCCTGCCCTGGAGGTCTGCCTGCCTGCCTGTTAGCCCTGGAGGTCAGCCTGTTAGCCCTGGAGGTCTGCTATCCAGCCCTGGAAGCAGCACTGCCTGCCCTGGAGGTCTGCTATCCAGCCCTGGAGGTCTGCCTGCCTGCCCTGGCAGCAGCACTGCCTGCCCTGGAGGTCAGCCTGCCAGCCCTGGAGGTCAGCCTGCCAGCCCTGGCAGCAGCACGGCCTACCTGCCTGCCTGCCCTGGAGGTCTGCCTGCCTGCCTGCCCTGGAGGTCAGCCTTCCAGCCCTGGCAGCAGCACGGCCTACCTGCCTGCCAGCCTGCCCTCCCCAGCCACACAGCCCTGCCTGCCTGCCTGCCAGCCCTGGAGGTCTCCCTGCCAGCCCTGGAGGTCTGCCTGCCTGCCTGCCTGCCTGCCTGCCTGCCCTGGAGGTCTGCCATCCTGCCTTCCAGCCCTGGAGGTCAGCCTGCCAGCCCTGGAGGTCAGCCTGTTAGCCCTGGAGGTCTGCCTGCCTGCCTGCCTGCCTGCCCTGGAGGTCAGCCTGCCAGCCCTGGAGGTCTGCCTGCCTGCCTGCCTGCCCTGGAGGTCAGCCTGCCAGCCCTGGCAGCAGCACGGCCTACCTGCCTGCCTGCCCTGGAGGTCTGCCTGCCTGCCTGCCCTGGAGGTCAGCCTTCCAGCCCTGGCAGCAGCACGGCCTACCTGCCTGCCAGCCTGCCCTCCCCAGCCACACAGCCCTGCCTGCCTGCCTGCCAGCCCTGGAGGTCTCCCTGCCAGCCCTGGAGGTCTGCCTGCCTGCCTGCCTGCCTGCCTGCCTGCCCTGGAGGTCTGCCATCCTGCCTTCCAGCCCTGGAGGTCAGCCTGCCAGCCCTGGAGGTCAGCCTGTTAGCCCTGGAGGTCTGCCTGCCTGCCTGCCTGCCTGCCCTGGAGGTCTGCCTGCCTGCCTGCCCCGGAGGTCAGCCCCAGGCAGCCGGGTGGCCTGCCTGCTGCTGCTAGGCCGCTGCCCCGAGCCGCCGACCCCATCGACAGGAACACGAGAGAGTTTACAAGCGAGAGGAGGCCACATATTCGACACCTTTCGTGCTCGTTTTAGTCTCCAGTCTGTTTTGACGTGTGTTATTCTGAATCTGCTGCTTTAACTCAAGGGATTCTGTCGCGATTGATGCCTTGTCCTTCGCTGTATGTTTGCACTGGTGTTGTAAGTCGCCCTCTGTAAGATCATCATTTATTATCTGCCAAGAAATAAAGATCATCATAATGTTCCCCAACTTTCAGCTTCTGGGGAGTTTGTTCCAGAGTGTGACGACTCTCTCTCTATCACCATCTCTCTCTCTATCTCCATCTCTCTATCACCATCTCTCTCTCTATCTCCATCTCTCTATCACCATCTCTCTCTCTATCTCTATCTCTCTATCACCATCTCTCTCTCCATCTCCATCTCTCTCTCTATCTCCATCTCTCTCTATCTCCATCTCTATCTCCACCTCTCTCTCCCTCTCCACCTCTCTCTCTCTCTATCTCTCCCTCTCTCTCACTGTGTGTGTGTGTGTGTGTGTGTGTGTGTGTGTGTGTGTGTGTGTGTGTGTGTGTGTGTGTGTGTGTACAGCAGTGTCCCTAGACGAGAGAGAGATCCCTAGACGGGGAAATTACTTTCAAACTGCAGTACCGAAATGTGTCCGTTAGATGGCAGCATGCACCAAGGAATGAAGGAAAGTGCAAAACAAAATGAAAAGGCACATCGCCTGGGCGAAAAATAATCGTAACAAATCAACGGGGGCATTTCTCCGAAAACTAACACCGGGGCAGTGCTCAGGGGGGTCCCACCTCGTGGCCACCCGGTTTGGGGGGCGATCGGGGCCGGTTCCGAAAATCGCTAAATCTCCCATAGCCAGCCCACGCTCCATCCGATAGAGCAATGCCGGGCGGCCGGCCGGCAACTACGGATCATAACAAATCAACGGGGGCATTTCTCCGAAAACTAACACCGGGGCAGTGCTCAGGGGGGTCCCACCTCGTGGCCACCCGGTTTGGGGGGCGATCGGGGCCGGTTCCGAAAATCGCTAAATCTCCCATAGCCAGCCCACGCTCCATCCGATAGAGCAATGCCGGGCGGCCGGCCGGCAACTACGGATCATAAGAAATCAACGGGGGCATTTCTCCGAAAACTAACACCGGGGCAGTGCTCAGGGGGGTCCCACCTCGTGGCCACCCGGTTTGGGGGGCGATCGGGGCCGGTTCCGAAAATCGCTAAATCTCCCATAGCCAGCCCACGCTCCATCCGATAGAGCAATGCCGGGCGGCCGGCCGGCAACTACGGATCATAAGAAATCAACGGGGGCATTTCTCCGAAAACTAACACCGGGGCAGTGCTCAGGGGGGTCCCACCTCGTGGCCACCCGGTTTGGGGGGCCATCGGGGCCGGCTGAAGAATCGCCCATACTCTGCCATAGGCAGCCCACGGTCCATCCGATCAGAGCAATGCCGGGCGGCCGGCAACCTATGGATCATAACACATCAACGGAGGCATGATAAGAGCATCTTTTATTATCTGCCAAGAAATATAGACCATCACAATGTTCCCCAACTTTCAGCTTCTACCACATCGCTGGGGAGTTTATTCCACTGTGTGACTACTCTCTCTCTATCTCTCTCTCTCTCTCTCTCTCTCTCTCTCTCTCTCTGTGTGTGTGTGTGTGTGTGTGTGTGTGTGTGTGTGTGTGTGTGTGTGTGTACAGCAGTGTCTCCGGTTTTCCTTTTGGAATGCCTTGAAGCCGGGGGGGCTTTGCACTCATGAGAACATAGGGTGTCCTTGCCCTCCTTTCGCAGCCCAGGGCATTGAGAGATCCCTAGACGGGGAAATTACTTTCAAACTGCAGTACCGAAATGTGTCCGTTAGATGGTAGCATGCACCAAGGAATGAAGGAAAGTGCAAAACAAAATGAAAAGGCACATCGCCTGGGCGAAAAATAATCGTAACAAATCAACGGGGGCATTTCTCCGAAAACTAACACCGGGGCAGTGCTCAGGGGGGTCCCACCTCGTGGCCACCCGGTTTGGGGGGCGATCGGGGCCGGTTCCGAAAATCGCTAAATCTCCCATAGCCAGCCCACGCTCCATCCGATAGAGCAATGCCGGGCGGCCGGCCGGCAACTACGGATCATAACAAATCAACGGGGGCATTTCTCCGAAAACTAACACCGGGGCAGTGCTCAGGGGGGTCCCACCTCGTGGCCACCCGGTTTGGGGGGCGATCGGGGCCGGTTCCGAAAATCGCTAAATCTCCCATAGCCAGCCCACGCTCCATCCGATAGAGCAATGCCGGGCGGCCGGCCGGCAACTACGGATCATAAGAAATCAACGGGGGCATTTCTCCGAAAACTAACACCGGGGCAGTGCTCAGGGGGGTCCCACCTCGTGGCCACCCGGTTTGGGGGGCGATCGGGGCCGGTTCCGAAAATCGCTAAATCTCCCATAGCCAGCCCACGCTCCATCCGATAGAGCAATGCCGGGCGGCCGGCCGGCAACTACGGATCATAACAAATCAACGGGGGCATTTCTCCGAAAACTAACACCGGGGCAGTGCTCAGGGGGGTCCCACCTCGTGGCCACCCGGTTTGGGGGGCCATCGGGGCCGGTTCCGAAAATCGCTAAATCTCCCATAGCCAGCCCACGCTCCATCCGATAGAGCAATGCCGGGCGGCCGGCCGGCAACTACGGATCATAACAAATCAACGGGGGCAGTTCTCCAGAAACTAACACCGGGGCAGTGCTCAGGAGGCTCCCAGCTATCAGCCACCCTATCCCGGGACCGATGGGAGCACTTTAAAATTTTCGAGTCAGGGGACCAGACGGCCGAGTGAAAAACTTTGAAAAATTTTCTATCTCCTCACTCCCATTGACTTTGCATTAGGGCGACCAGGCGGCCGGCGGAAAAAAAATCATAACAAATCAACGGGGGCATTTCTCCGAAAACTAACACCGGGGCAGTGCTCAGGGGGCTCCCAGCTATCAGCCACCCTATCCCGGGACCGATGGGAGCACTTTAAAATTTTCGAGTTAGGGGACCAGGCGGCCGAGTGAAAAACTTTGAAAAATTTTCTATCTCCTCACTCCCATTGACTTTGCATTAGGGCGACCAGGCGGCCGGCGGAAAAAAAATCATAACAAATCAACGGAGGCATTTCTCCGAAAACTAACACCGGGGCAGTGCTCAGGGGGCTCCCAGCTATCAGCCACCCTACCCTGGGACCGATGGGAGCACTTTAAAATTTTCGAGTCAGGGGACCAGACGGCCGAGTGAAAAACTTTGAAAAATATTCTATCTCCTCACTCCCATTGACTTTGCATTAGGGCGACCAGGCGGCCGGCGGAAAAAAAATCATAACAAATCAACGGGGGCATTTCTCCAGAAACTAACACCGGGGCTGTGCTCAGGGGGCTCCCAGCTATCAGCCACCCTACCCTGGGACCGATGGGAGCACTTTAAAATTTTCGAGTCAGGGGACCAGACGGCCGAGTGAAAAACTTTGAAAAATATTCTATCTCCTCACTCCCATTGACTTTGCATTAGGGCGACCAGGCGGCCGGCGGAAAAAAAATCATAACAAATCAACGGGGGCATTTCTCCAGAAACTAACACCGGGGCTGTGCTCAGGGGGCTCCCAGCTATCAGCCACCCTACCCTGGGACCGATGGGAGCACTTTAAAATTTTCGAGTCAGGGGACCAGACGGCCGAGTGAAAAACTTTGAAAAATATTCTATCTCCTCACTCCCATTGACTTTACATTAGGGCGACCAGGCGGCCGGCGGAAAAAAAATCATAACAAATCAACGGGGGCATTTCTCCAGAAACTAACACCGGGGCTGTGCTCAGGGGGCTCCCAGCTATCAGCCACCCTACCCTGGGACCGATGGGAGCACTTTAAAATTTTCGAGTCAGGGGACCAGACGGCCGAGTGAAAAACTTTGAAAAATATTCTATCTCCTCACTCCCATTGACTTTACATTAGGGCGACCAGGCGGCCGGCGGAAAAAAAATCATAACAAATCAACGGGGGCATTTCTCCAGAAACTAACACCGGGGCTGTGCTCAGGGGGCTCCCAGCTATCAGCCACCCTACCCTGGGACCGATGGGAGCACTTTAAAATTTTCGAGTCAGGGGACCAGACGGCCGAGTGAAAAACTTTGAAAAATATTCTATCTCCTCACTCCCATTGACTTTGCATTAGGGCGACCAGGCGGCCGGCGGAAAAAAAATCATAACAAATCAACGGGGGCATTTCTCCAGAAACTAACACCGGGGCTGTGCTCAGGGGGCTCCCAGCTATCAGCCCCCCGGGTCTGGGGGCATTGTTTTTCTTTTTAATCATTTTGAGCATTTCCCCCAGTTTAGAGATGTGTGCCCCTAGACAACCCATTGAGAATAACTATGAAATGTTCTGAAGTTTTGATTTTCAAATGTCGGTGAAAATTGAAAAACGTCATATATTCTTCAAAGGAAGCATGGGGCGATGGTAGGGAGAGTCCCCGCAGCGTGCCTCGGCAGCGATGGGAGCGTTTTCGATGTCCCCGTCCCCCCCCATAGGGATAGAAGGGGAGTTAGGTGACCAGGCGTCCCGGGTCCCAAAAATCGAAAAATTAATATAGAATGCTTTTTAATCCATAAATAAAGTAGGGGGCAGTCCTGGTGAGAGTCCCAGCCACAGCCCCAGTGTGTTTTGGAGTCGTTTGTGGCCGGGTGAAAAACTTTGAAAAATTTTCTATCTCCTCACTCCCATTGACTTTGCATTAGGGCGACCAGGCGGCCGGCGGAAAAAAAATCATAACAAATCAACGGGGGCATTTCTCCGAAAACTAACACCGGGGCAGTGCTCAGGGGGGTCCCACCTCGTGGCCACCCGGTTTGGGGGGCGATCGGGGCCGGTTCCGAAAATCGCTAAATCTCCCATAGCCAGCCCACGCTCCATCCGATAGAGCAATGCCGGGCGGCCGGCCGGCAACTACGGATCATAAGAAATCAACGGGGGCATTTCTCCGAAAACTAACACCGGGGCAGTGCTCAGGGGGGTCCCACCTCGTGGCCACCCGGTTTGGGGGGCCATCGGGGCCGGCTGAAGAATCGCCCATACTCTGCCATAGGCAGCCCACGGTCCATCCGATCAGAGCAATGCCGGGCGGCCGGCAACCTATGGATCATAACACATCAACGGAGGCATGATAAGAGCATCTTTTATTATCTGCCAAGAAATATAGACCATCACAATGTTCCCCAACTTTCAGCTTCTACCACATCGCTGGGGAGTTTATTCCACTGTGTGACTACTCTCTCTCTATCTCTCTCTCTCTCTCTCTCTCTCTCTCTCTCTCTGTGTGTGTGTGTGTGTGTGTGTGTGTGTGTGTGTGTGTGTGTGTGTGTGTACAGCAGTGTCTCCGGTTTTCCTTTTGGAATGCCTTGAAGCCGGGGGGGCTTTGCACTCATGAGAACATAGGGTGTCCTTGCCCTCCTTTCGCAGCCCAGGGCATTGAGAGATCCCTAGACGGGGAAATTACTTTCAAACTGCAGTACCGAAATGTGTCCGTTAGATGGTAGCATGCACCAAGGAATGAAGGAAAGTGCAAAACAAAATGAAAAGGCACATCGCCTGGGCGAAAAATAATCGTAACAAATCAACGGGGGCATTTCTCCGAAAACTAACACCGGGGCAGTGCTCAGGGGGGTCCCACCTCGTGGCCACCCGGTTTGGGGGGCGATCGGGGCCGGTTCCGAAAATCGCTAAATCTCCCATAGCCAGCCCACGCTCCATCCGATAGAGCAATGCCGGGCGGCCGGCCGGCAACTACGGATCATAACAAATCAACGGGGGCATTTCTCCGAAAACTAACACCGGGGCAGTGCTCAGGGGGGTCCCACCTCGTGGCCACCCGGTTTGGGGGGCGATCGGGGCCGGTTCCGAAAATCGCTAAATCTCCCATAGCCAGCACACGCTCCATCCGATAGAGCAATGCCGGGCGGCCGGCCGGCAACTACGGATCATAACAAATCAACGGGGGCATTTCTCCGAAAACTAACACCGGGGCAGTGCTCAGGGGGGTCCCACCTCGTGGCCACCCGGTTTGGGGGGCGATCGGGGCCGGTTCCGAAAATCGCTAAATCTCCCATAGCCAGCCCACGCTCCATCCGATAGAGCAATGCCGGGCGGCCGGCCGGCAACTACGGATCATAAGAAATCAACGGGGGCATTTCTCCGAAAACTAACACCGGGGCAGTGCTCAGGGGGGTCCCACCTCGTGGCCACCCGGTTTGGGGGGCCATCGGGGCCGGTTCCGAAAATCGCTAAATCTCCCATAGCCAGCCCACGCTCCATCCGATAGA
The DNA here is from genome assembly GCF_036373705.1 of Amia ocellicauda. Lineage (NCBI taxonomy): Eukaryota > Metazoa > Chordata > Actinopteri > Amiiformes > Amiidae > Amia > Amia ocellicauda. The sequence goes on from NW_027102669.1 coordinate 28,336, forward strand.
GCAATGCCGGGCGGCCGGCCGGCAACTACGGATCATAACAAATCAACGGGGGCAGTTCTCCAGAAACTAACACCGGGGCAGTGCTCAGGAGGCTCCCAGCTATCAGCCACCCTATCCCGGGACCGATGGGAGCACTTTAAAATTTTCGAGTCAGGGGACCAGACGGCCGAGTGAAAAACTTTGAAAAATTTTCTATCTCCTCACTCCCATTGACTTTGCATTAGGGCGACCAGGCGGCCGGCGGAAAAAAAATCATAACAAATCAACGGGGGCATTTCTCCGAAAACTAACACCGGGGCAGTGCTCAGGGGGCTCCCAGCTATCAGCCACCCTATCCCGGGACCGATGGGAGCACTTTAAAATTTTCGAGTTAGGGGACCAGGCGGCCGAGTGAAAAACTTTGAAAAATTTTCTATCTCCTCACTCCCATTGACTTTGCATTAGGGCGACCAGGCGGCCGGCGGAAAAAAAATCATAACAAATCAACGGAGGCATTTCTCCGAAAACTAACACCGGGGCAGTGCTCAGGGGGCTCCCAGCTATCAGCCACCCTACCCTGGGACCGATGGGAGCACTTTAAAATTTTCGAGTCAGGGGACCAGACGGCCGAGTGAAAAACTTTGAAAAATATTCTATCTCCTCACTCCCATTGACTTTGCATTAGGGCGACCAGGCGGCCGGCGGAAAAAAAATCATAACAAATCAACGGGGGCATTTCTCCAGAAACTAACACCGGGGCTGTGCTCAGGGGGCTCCCAGCTATCAGCCACCCTACCCTGGGACCGATGGGAGCACTTTAAAATTTTCGAGTCAGGGGACCAGACGGCCGAGTGAAAAACTTTGAAAAATATTCTATCTCCTCACTCCCATTGACTTTGCATTAGGGCGACCAGGCGGCCGGCGGAAAAAAAATCATAACAAATCAACGGGGGCATTTCTCCAGAAACTAACACCGGGGCTGTGCTCAGGGGGCTCCCAGCTATCAGCCACCCTACCCTGGGACCGATGGGAGCACTTTAAAATTTTCGAGTCAGGGGACCAGACGGCCGAGTGAAAAACTTTGAAAAATATTCTATCTCCTCACTCCCATTGACTTTACATTAGGGCGACCAGGCGGCCGGCGGAAAAAAAATCATAACAAATCAACGGGGGCATTTCTCCAGAAACTAACACCGGGGCTGTGCTCAGGGGGCTCCCAGCTATCAGCCACCCTACCCTGGGACCGATGGGAGCACTTTAAAATTTTCGAGTCAGGGGACCAGACGGCCGAGTGAAAAACTTTGAAAAATATTCTATCTCCTCACTCCCATTGACTTTACATTAGGGCGACCAGGCGGCCGGCGGAAAAAAAATCATAACAAATCAACGGGGGCATTTCTCCAGAAACTAACACCGGGGCTGTGCTCAGGGGGCTCCCAGCTATCAGCCACCCTACCCTGGGACCGATGGGAGCACTTTAAAATTTTCGAGTCAGGGGACCAGACGGCCGAGTGAAAAACTTTGAAAAATATTCTATCTCCTCACTCCCATTGACTTTGCATTAGGGCGACCAGGCGGCCGGCGGAAAAAAAATCATAACAAATCAACGGGGGCATTTCTCCAGAAACTAACACCGGGGCTGTGCTCAGGGGGCTCCCAGCTATCAGCCCCCCGGGTCTGGGGGCATTGTTTTTCTTTTTAATCATTTTGAGCATTTCCCCCAGTTTAGAGATGTGTGCCCCTAGACAACCCATTGAGAATAACTATGAAATGTTCTGAAGTTTTGATTTTCAAATGTCGGTGAAAATTGAAAAACGTCATATATTCTTCAAAGGAAGCATGGGGCGATGGTAGGGAGAGTCCCCGCAGCGTGCCTCGGCAGCGATGGGAGCGTTTTCGATGTCCCCGTCCCCCCCCATAGGGATAGAAGGGGAGTTAGGTGACCAGGCGTCCCGGGTCCCAAAAATCGAAAAATTAATATAGAATGCTTTTTAATCCATAAATAAAGTAGGGGGCAGTCCTGGTGAGAGTCCCAGCCACAGCCCCAGTGTGTTTTGGAGTCGTTTGTGGCCGGGTGAAAAACTTTGAAAAATTTTCTATCTCCTCACTCCCATTGACTTTGCATTAGGGCGACCAGGCGGCCGGCGGAAAAAAAATCATAACAAATCAACGGGGGCATTTCTCCGAAAACTAACACCGGGGCAGTGCTCAGGGGGCTCCCAGCTATCAGCCACCCTATCCCGGGACCGATGGGAGCACTTTAAAATTTTCGAGTTAGGGGACCAGGCGGCCGAGTGAAAAACTTTGAAAAATTTTCTATCTCCTCACTCCCATTGACTTTGCATTAGGGCGACCAGGCGGCCGGCGGAAAAAAAATCATAACAAATCAACGGGGGCATTTCTCCGAAAACTAACACCGGGGCAGTGCTCAGGGGGCTCCCAGCTATCAGCCACCCTATCCCGGGACCGATGGGAGCACTTTAAAATTTTCGAGTTAGGGGACCAGGCGGCCGAGTGAAAAACTTAGAAAAATTTTCTATCTCCCCTAGGTGACCAGGCAGCCGGAGCTGATTTTTCTGACCCCTAAAACAATTATTAAAAGGTATTTTTTCGCCAAACTAAGACTTTTAAAATTCAAATAGGATGATTATCTACTGCCCCAGTGGGTTTTTGAACCATTTTAAGCCTTTTTGACAGTTTTCATTTTTCCCCCATTGACTTCAATGGGAGTTAGGTGACCAGTCCTCCGACTTTTGAACCTCTCCTGGGGGGGCTGTGAGCCCCCGATTTCTTTGCAAAGCACGTCATTCGATTCGTCTCAGTCCCCTCTATATACCCCGTGTGTTTGTTTTCTCGAAAAACCCCCGGAACACGGTTTTTTAGGGGGGGGGTGGGGGGGGGGTACTTCGGAGCCATTTGGGGGGGGGTAAACGACATTTCCCGAAATTAATTTTAACACAGCCTTCCTCAGAATCGCTTTTCCAACAAAATCCTTTTTATTTCGAGTCTCTACGATGTTCCTAAGTGGTCGAAACCACTTTTGGACAGTTTTTACACCAAACGGCTCGGGCGCACAGCGGGCCGTGTGCCGATGGGCGGTTCTCGCGGGTCTGAGGCGGGGCTAGGCTGCTCGCGGCGGGCATGGGAGTGCCGTGTGCAGCCGCCACAGTGTTCCAGGCTGTCAGCATTTCTCTACGGTGCCGGGGGAAATACAGGAACTGGGTTTTTGAAGACACTTAGTGCAATGAGAGAGGTCAAAACTGAGCTAAGGGCACTTGCTGGAGGAAAGTGGCTGGGCCCCGCTAGCTCTTTTACGGACACTTTCTGGACTTGGCCCGGGATTTTCAGACGGTTCTTTGCGACTGTCTGATCATCCAGCGAAATGCAAGGGGGGGAACGGTCCCGGCCGCACCCCGCGTTTCAGGCCTCGTCGGCGGCCCGCTCCGGCGGCTGCGCCCGCTAAGTCTTCGCGGCCCGCCGTGGAGAGTGTGTATGCTGCCCGCCCCAGACGTTCACCCCAAGGGCTTGCGGGCCTTTAAGGGTCTGTCTTTCGGGGTTTCACGGGCTCTGACCTCACCTCCCTGTGGTTCCCGACCGGGGTGTATGTATGCTGCCCGCCCCAGACGTTCACCCCAAGGGCTTGCGGGCCTTTAAGGGTCTGTCTTTCGGGGTTTCACGGGCTCTGACATCTCCCCGGTGGTTCCCACGGAACGGACATATGTATGCTGCCCGCCCCCGGCAGGAACCCCAAGGGCTTGCGGGCCTTTAAGGGTGAGTGCGGGGGGCGTACGGGCTCTGACATATCTCCGGTGGCTCCCACGGAACGGACATATGTATGCTGCCCGCCCCCGGCAGGAACCCCAAGGGCTTGCGGGCCTTTAAGGGTGAGTGCGGGGGGCGTACGGGCTCTGACATATCTCCGGTGGCTCACACGGAACGGACATATGTATGCTGCCCGCCCCCGGCAGGAACCCCAAGGGCTTGCGGGCCTTTAAGGGTGAGTGCGGGGGGCGTACGGGCTCTGACATATCTCCGGTGGCTCCCACGGAACGGACATATGTATGCTGCCCGCCCCCGGCAGGAACCCCAAGGGCTTGCGGGCCTTTAAGGGTGAGTGCGGGGGGCGTACGGGCTCTGACATATCTCCGGTGGCTCCCACGGAACGGACATATGTATGCTGCCCGCC
>NW_027102669.1:42500-47500 GCF_036373705.1 Amia ocellicauda
TCAGGGGGGTCCCACCTCGTGGCCACCCGGTTTGGGGGGCGATCGGGGCCGGTTCCGAAAATCGCTAAATCTCCCATAGCCAGCCCACGCTCCATCCGATAGAGCAATGCCGGGCGGCCGGCCGGCAACTACGGATCATAAGAAATCAACGGGGGCATTTCTCCGAAAACTAACACCGGGGCAGTGCTCAGGGGGGTCCCACCTCGTGGCCACCCGGTTTGGGGGGCGATCGGGGCCGGTTCCGAAAATCGCTAAATCTCCCATAGCCAGCCCACGCTCCATCCGATAGAGCAATGCCGGGCGGCCGGCCGGCAACTACGGATCATAAGAAATCAACGGGGGCATTTCTCCGAAAACTAACACCGGGGCAGTGCTCAGGGGGGTCCCACCTCGTGGCCACCCGGTTTGGGGGGCCATCGGGGCCGGCTGAAGAATCGCCCATACTCTGCCATAGGCAGCCCACGGTCCATCCGATCAGAGCAATGCCGGGCGGCCGGCAACCTATGGATCATAACACATCAACGGAGGCATGATAAGAGCATCTTTTATTATCTGCCAAGAAATATAGACCATCACAATGTTCCCCAACTTTCAGCTTCTACCACATCGCTGGGGAGTTTATTCCACTGTGTGACTACTCTCTCTCTATCTCTCTCTCTCTCTCTCTCTCTCTCTCTCTCTCTGTGTGTGTGTGTGTGTGTGTGTGTGTGTGTGTGTGTGTGTGTGTGTGTGTGTACAGCAGTGTCTCCGGTTTTCCTTTTGGAATGCCTTGAAGCCGGGGGGGCTTTGCACTCATGAGAACATAGGGTGTCCTTGCCCTCCTTTCGCAGCCCAGGGCATTGAGAGATCCCTAGACGGGGAAATTACTTTCAAACTGCAGTACCGAAATGTGTCCGTTAGATGGTAGCATGCACCAAGGAATGAAGGAAAGTGCAAAACAAAATGAAAAGGCACATCGCCTGGGCGAAAAATAATCGTAACAAATCAACGGGGGCATTTCTCCGAAAACTAACACCGGGGCAGTGCTCAGGGGGGTCCCACCTCGTGGCCACCCGGTTTGGGGGGCGATCGGGGCCGGTTCCGAAAATCGCTAAATCTCCCATAGCCAGCCCACGCTCCATCCGATAGAGCAATGCCGGGCGGCCGGCCGGCAACTACGGATCATAACAAATCAACGGGGGCATTTCTCCGAAAACTAACACCGGGGCAGTGCTCAGGGGGGTCCCACCTCGTGGCCACCCGGTTTGGGGGGCGATCGGGGCCGGTTCCGAAAATCGCTAAATCTCCCATAGCCAGCACACGCTCCATCCGATAGAGCAATGCCGGGCGGCCGGCCGGCAACTACGGATCATAACAAATCAACGGGGGCATTTCTCCGAAAACTAACACCGGGGCAGTGCTCAGGGGGGTCCCACCTCGTGGCCACCCGGTTTGGGGGGCGATCGGGGCCGGTTCCGAAAATCGCTAAATCTCCCATAGCCAGCCCACGCTCCATCCGATAGAGCAATGCCGGGCGGCCGGCCGGCAACTACGGATCATAAGAAATCAACGGGGGCATTTCTCCGAAAACTAACACCGGGGCAGTGCTCAGGGGGGTCCCACCTCGTGGCCACCCGGTTTGGGGGGCCATCGGGGCCGGCTGAAGAATCGCCCATACTCTGCCATAGGCAGCCCACGGTCCATCCGATCAGAGCAATGCCGGGCGGCCGGCAACCTATGGATCATAACACATCAACGGAGGCATGATAAGAGCATCTTTTATTATCTGCCAAGAAATATAGACCATCACAATGTTCCCCAACTTTCAGCTTCTACCACATCGCTGGGGAGTTTATTCCACTGTGTGACTACTCTCTCTCTATCTCTCTCTCTCTCTCTCTCTCTCTCTCTCTCTCTGTGTGTGTGTGTGTGTGTGTGTGTGTGTGTGTGTGTGTGTGTGTGTGTGTGTACAGCAGTGTCTCCGGTTTTCCTTTTGGAATGCCTTGAAGCCGGGGGGGCTTTGCACTCATGAGAACATAGGGTGTCCTTGCCCTCCTTTCGCAGCCCAGGGCATTGAGAGATCCCTAGACGGGGAAATTACTTTCAAACTGCAGTACCGAAATGTGTCCGTTAGATGGTAGCATGCACCAAGGAATGAAGGAAAGTGCAAAACAAAATGAAAAGGCACATCGCCTGGGCGAAAAATAATCGTAACAAATCAACGGGGGCATTTCTCCGAAAACTAACACCGGGGCAGTGCTCAGGGGGGTCCCACCTCGTGGCCACCCGGTTTGGGGGGCGATCGGGGCCGGTTCCGAAAATCGCTAAATCTCCCATAGCCAGCCCACGCTCCATCCGATAGAGCAATGCCGGGCGGCCGGCCGGCAACTACGGATCATAACAAATCAACGGGGGCATTTCTCCGAAAACTAACACCGGGGCAGTGCTCAGGGGGGTCCCACCTCGTGGCCACCCGGTTTGGGGGGCGATCGGGGCCGGTTCCGAAAATCGCTAAATCTCCCATAGCCAGCACACGCTCCATCCGATAGAGCAATGCCGGGCGGCCGGCCGGCAACTACGGATCATAACAAATCAACGGGGGCATTTCTCCGAAAACTAACACCGGGGCAGTGCTCAGGGGGGTCCCACCTCGTGGCCACCCGGTTTGGGGGGCGATCGGGGCCGGTTCCGAAAATCGCTAAATCTCCCATAGCCAGCCCACGCTCCATCCGATAGAGCAATGCCGGGCGGCCGGCCGGCAACTACGGATCATAAGAAATCAACGGGGGCATTTCTCCGAAAACTAACACCGGGGCAGTGCTCAGGGGGGTCCCACCTCGTGGCCACCCGGTTTGGGGGGCCATCGGGGCCGGTTCCGAAAATCGCTAAATCTCCCATAGCCAGCCCACGCTCCATCCGATAGAGCAATGCCGGGCGGCCGGCCGGCAACTACGGATCATAACAAATCAACGGGGGCAGTTCTCCAGAAACTAACACCGGGGCAGTGCTCAGGAGGCTCCCAGCTATCAGCCACCCTATCCCGGGACCGATGGGAGCACTTTAAAATTTTCGAGTCAGGGGACCAGACGGCCGAGTGAAAAACTTTGAAAAATTTTCTATCTCCTCACTCCCATTGACTTTGCATTAGGGCGACCAGGCGGCCGGCGGAAAAAAAATCATAACAAATCAACGGGGGCATTTCTCCGAAAACTAACACCGGGGCAGTGCTCAGGGGGCTCCCAGCTATCAGCCACCCTATCCCGGGACCGATGGGAGCACTTTAAAATTTTCGAGTTAGGGGACCAGGCGGCCGAGTGAAAAACTTTGAAAAATTTTCTATCTCCTCACTCCCATTGACTTTGCATTAGGGCGACCAGGCGGCCGGCGGAAAAAAAATCATAACAAATCAACGGAGGCATTTCTCCGAAAACTAACACCGGGGCAGTGCTCAGGGGGCTCCCAGCTATCAGCCACCCTACCCTGGGACCGATGGGAGCACTTTAAAATTTTCGAGTCAGGGGACCAGACGGCCGAGTGAAAAACTTTGAAAAATATTCTATCTCCTCACTCCCATTGACTTTGCATTAGGGCGACCAGGCGGCCGGCGGAAAAAAAATCATAACAAATCAACGGGGGCATTTCTCCAGAAACTAACACCGGGGCTGTGCTCAGGGGGCTCCCAGCTATCAGCCACCCTACCCTGGGACCGATGGGAGCACTTTAAAATTTTCGAGTCAGGGGACCAGACGGCCGAGTGAAAAACTTTGAAAAATATTCTATCTCCTCACTCCCATTGACTTTACATTAGGGCGACCAGGCGGCCGGCGGAAAAAAAATCATAACAAATCAACGGGGGCATTTCTCCAGAAACTAACACCGGGGCTGTGCTCAGGGGGCTCCCAGCTATCAGCCACCCTACCCTGGGACCGATGGGAGCACTTTAAAATTTTCGAGTCAGGGGACCAGACGGCCGAGTGAAAAACTTTGAAAAATATTCTATCTCCTCACTCCCATTGACTTTACATTAGGGCGACCAGGCGGCCGGCGGAAAAAAAATCATAACAAATCAACGGGGGCATTTCTCCAGAAACTAACACCGGGGCTGTGCTCAGGGGGCTCCCAGCTATCAGCCACCCTACCCTGGGACCGATGGGAGCACTTTAAAATTTTCGAGTCAGGGGACCAGACGGCCGAGTGAAAAACTTTGAAAAATATTCTATCTCCTCACTCCCATTGACTTTGCATTAGGGCGACCAGGCGGCCGGCGGAAAAAAAATCATAACAAATCAACGGGGGCATTTCTCCAGAAACTAACACCGGGGCTGTGCTCAGGGGGCTCCCAGCTATCAGCCCCCCGGGTCTGGGGGCATTGTTTTTCTTTTTAATCATTTTGAGCATTTCCCCCAGTTTAGAGATGTGTGCCCCTAGACAACCCATTGAGAATAACTATGAAATGTTCTGAAGTTTTGATTTTCAAATGTCGGTGAAAATTGAAAAACGTCATATATTCTTCAAAGGAAGCATGGGGCGATGGTAGGGAGAGTCCCCGCAGCGTGCCTCGGCAGCGATGGGAGCGTTTTCGATGTCCCCGTCCCCCCCCATAGGGATAGAAGGGGAGTTAGGTGACCAGGCGTCCCGGGTCCCAAAAATCGAAAAATTAATATAGAATGCTTTTTAATCCATAAATAAAGTAGGGGGCAGTCCTGGTGAGAGTCCCAGCCACAGCCCCAGTGTGTTTTGGAGTCGTTTGTGGCCGGGTGAAAAACTTTGAAAAATTTTCTATCTCCTCACTCCCATTGACTTTGCATTAGGGCGACCAGGCGGCCGGCGGAAAAAAAATCATAACAAATCAACGGGGGCATTTCTCCGAAAACTAACACCGGGGCAGTGCTCAGGGGGCTCCCAGCTATCAGCCACCCTATCCCGGGACCGATGGGAGCACTTTAAAATTTTCGAGTTAGGGGACCAGGCGGCCGAGTGAAAAACTTTGAAAAATTTTCTATCTCCTCACTCCCATTGAC
>NW_027102669.1:60000-70000 GCF_036373705.1 Amia ocellicauda
GGTCTGCCTGCCTGCCCTGGAGGTCTGCCTTCCAGCCCTGGAGGACAGCCTGCCTGCCCTGGTAGCAGCACTGCCTGCCTTCCAGCCCTGGAGGTCTGCCTGTTAGCCCTGGAGGTCTGCTATCCAGCCCTGGTAGCAGCACTGCCTGCCCTGGAGGTCTGCCTGCCTGCCCTGGAGGTCTGCCTGTTAGCCCTGGAGGTCAGCCTGTTAGCCCTGGAGGTCTGCTATCCAGCCCTGGAGGTCAGCTATCCAGCCCTGGAGGTCTGCCTGTTAGCCCTGGAGGTCTGCCTGTTAGCCCTGGAGGTCTGCTATCCAGCCCTGGAGGTCAGCTATCCAGCCCTGGAGGTCTGCTATCCAGCCCTGGAGGTCTGCCTGCCTGCCTGCCTGCCCTGGAGGTCAGCCTGCCAGCCCTGGAGGTCTGCCTGTTAGCCCTGGAGGTCTGCTATCCAGCCCTGGTAGCAGCACTGCCTGCCCTGGAGGTCTGCCTGCCTGCCCTGGAGGTCTGCCTGTTAGCCCTGGAGGTCAGCCTGTTAGCCCTGGAGGTCTGCTATCCAGCCCTGGAGGTCAGCTATCCAGCCCTGGAGGTCTGCCTGCCTGCCTGCCTGCCCTGGAGGTCAGCCTGCCAGCCCTGGAGGTCTGCCTGTTAGCCCTGGAGGTCTGCTATCCAGCCCTGGAGGTCTGCTATCCAGCCCTGGTAGCAGCACTGCCAGCCCTGGAGGTCTGCCTGTTAGCCCTGGAGGTCTGCTATCCAGCCCTGGTAGCAGCACTGCCTGCCCTGGAGGTCTGCCTGCCTGCCCTGGAGGTCTGCCTGTTAGCCCTGGAGGTCAGCCTGTTAGCCCTGGAGGTCTGCTATCCAGCCCTGGAGGTCAGCTATCCAGCCCTGGAGGTCTGCTATCCAGCCCTGGAGGTCTGCCTGCCTGCCTGCCTGCCCTGGAGGTCAGCCTGCCAGCCCTGGAGGTCTGCCTGTTAGCCCTGGAGGTCTGCTATCCAGCCCTGGTAGCAGCACTGCCTGCCCTGGAGGTCAGCCTGTTAGCCCTGGAGGACAGCCTGCCTGCCCTGGTAGCAGCACTGCCTGCCTTCCAGCCCTGGAGGTCAGCCTGCCAGCCCTGGAGGTCTGCCTTCCAGCCCTGGAGGACAGCCTGCCTGCCCTGGTAGCAGCACTGCCTGCCTTCCAGCCCTGGAGGTCTGCCTGTTAGCCCTGGAGGTCTGCTATCCAGCCCTGGTAGCAGCACTGCCTGCCCTGGAGGTCTGCCTGCCTGCCTTCCAGCCCTGGAGGTCTGCTATCCAGCCCTGGTAGCAGCACTGCCTGCCCTGGAGGTCTGCCTGCCTGCCCTGGAGGTCTGCCTGTTAGCCCTGGAGGTCAGCCTGTTAGCCCTGGAGGTCTGCTATCCAGCCCTGGAGGTCAGCTATCCAGCCCTGGAGGTCTGCTATCCAGCCCTGGAGGTCTGCCTGCCTGCCTGCCTGCCCTGGAGGTCAGCCTGCCAGCCCTGGAGGTCTGCCTGTTAGCCCTGGAGGTCTGCTATCCAGCCCTGGTAGCAGCACTGCCAGCCCTGGAGGTCTGCCTGTTAGCCCTGGAGGTCTGCCTGCCTGCCCTGGTAGCAGCACGGCCTACCTGCCTGCCTGCCCTCGAGGTCTGCCTGCCTGCCTGCCCTGGAGGTCAGCCTTCCAGCCCTGGCAGCAGCACGGCCTACCTGCCTGCCAGCCTGCCCTCCCCAGCCACACAGCCCTGCCTGCCTGCCTGCCAGCCCTGGAGGTCTCCCTGCCAGCCCTGGAGGTCTGCCTGCCTGCCTGCCTGCCTGCCTGCCTGCCCTGGAGGTCTGCCATCCTGCCTTCCAGCCCTGGAGGTCAGCCTGCCAGCCCTGGAGGTCAGCCTGTTAGCCCTGGAGGTCTGCTATCCAGCCCTGGAGGTCTGCCTGCCTGCCATCCAGCCCTGGCAGCAGCACTGCCTGCCCTGGTAGCAGCACTGCCTGCCCTGGAGGTCTGCTATCCAGCCCTGGAGGACAGCCTGCCTGCCCTGGTAGCAGCACTGCCTGCCCTGGAGGTCTGCTATCCAGCCCTGGAGGACAGCCTGCCTGCCCTGGTGGCAGCACTGCCTGCCCTGGAGGTCTGCTATCCAGCCCTGGAGGACAGCCTGCCTGCCCTGGTAGCAGCACTGCCTGCCCTGGAGGTCAGCCTGTTAGCCCTGGAGGTCTGCCTGCCTGCCCTGGAGGTCAGCCTGTTAGCCCTGGAGGTCTGCCTGCCTGCCATCCAGCCCTGGCAGCAGCACTGCCTGCCCTGGTAGCAGCACTGCCTGCCCTGGAGGTCTGCTATCCAGCCCTGGTAGCAGCACTGCCTGCCCTGGAGGTCTGCCTGCCTGCCTGCCAGCCCTGGAGGTCTGCCTGTTAGCCCTGGAGGTCTGCTATCCAGCCCTGGAGGTCTGCTATCCAGCCCTGGTAGCAGCACTGCCTGCCCTGGAGGTCAGCCTGTTAGCCCTGGAGGACAGCCTGCCTGCCCTGGTAGCAGCACTGCCTGCCTTCCAGCCCTGGAGGTCAGCCTGCCAGCCCTGGAGGTCTGCCTTCCAGCCCTGGAGGACAGCCTGCCTGCCCTGGTAGCAGCACTGCCTGCCTTCCAGCCCTGGAGGTCTGCCTGTTAGCCCTGGAGGTCTGCTATCCAGCCCTGGTAGCAGCACTGCCTGCCCTGGAGGTCTGCCTGCCTGCCTTCCAGCCCTGGAGGTCTGCTATCCAGCCCTGGTAGCAGCACTGCCTGCCCTGGAGGTCTGCCTGCCTGCCCTGGAGGTCTGCCTGTTAGCCCTGGAGGTCAGCCTGTTAGCCCTGGAGGTCTGCTATCCAGCCCTGGAGGTCAGCTATCCAGCCCTGGAGGTCTGCTATCCAGCCCTGGAGGTCTGCCTGCCTGCCTGCCTGCCCTGGAGGTCAGCCTGCCAGCCCTGGAGGTCTGCCTGTTAGCCCTGGAGGTCTGCTATCCAGCCCTGGTAGCAGCACTGCCAGCCCTGGAGGTCTGCCTGTTAGCCCTGGAGGTCTGCCTGCCTGCCCTGGTAGCAGCACGGCCTACCTGCCTGCCTGCCCTCGAGGTCTGCCTGCCTGCCTGCCCTGGAGGTCAGCCTTCCAGCCCTGGCAGCAGCACGGCCTACCTGCCTGCCAGCCTGCCCTCCCCAGCCACACAGCCCTGCCTGCCTGCCTGCCAGCCCTGGAGGTCTCCCTGCCAGCCCTGGAGGTCTGCCTGCCTGCCTGCCTGCCTGCCTGCCTGCCCTGGAGGTCTGCCATCCTGCCTTCCAGCCCTGGAGGTCAGCCTGCCAGCCCTGGAGGTCAGCCTGTTAGCCCTGGAGGTCTGCCTGCCTGCCTGCCTGCCTGCCCTGGAGGTCAGCCTGCCAGCCCTGGAGGTCTGCCTGCCTGCCTGCCTGCCCTGGAGGTCAGCCTGCCAGCCCTGGCAGCAGCACGGCCTACCTGCCTGCCTGCCCTGGAGGTCTGCCTGCCTGCCTGCCCTGGAGGTCAGCCTTCCAGCCCTGGCAGCAGCACGGCCTACCTGCCTGCCAGCCTGCCCTCCCCAGCCACACAGCCCTGCCTGCCTGCCTGCCAGCCCTGGAGGTCTCCCTGCCAGCCCTGGAGGTCTGCCTGCCTGCCTGCCTGCCTGCCTGCCTGCCCTGGAGGTCTGCCATCCTGCCTTCCAGCCCTGGAGGTCAGCCTGCCAGCCCTGGAGGTCAGCCTGTTAGCCCTGGAGGTCTGCCTGCCTGCCTGCCTGCCTGCCCTGGAGGTCAGCCTGCCAGCCCTGGAGGTCTGCCTGCCTGCCTGCCTGCCCTGGAGGTCAGCCTGCCAGCCCTGGCAGCAGCACGGCCTACCTGCCTGCCTGCCCTGGAGGTCTGCCTGCCTGCCTGCCCTGGAGGTCAGCCTTCCAGCCCTGGCAGCAGCACGGCCTACCTGCCTGCCAGCCTGCCCTCCCCAGCCACACAGCCCTGCCTGCCTGCCTGCCAGCCCTGGAGGTCTCCCTGCCAGCCCTGGAGGTCTGCCTGCCTGCCTGCCTGCCTGCCTGCCTGCCCTGGAGGTCTGCCATCCTGCCTTCCAGCCCTGGAGGTCAGCCTGCCAGCCCTGGAGGTCAGCCTGTTAGCCCTGGAGGTCTGCCTGCCTGCCTGCCTGCCTGCCCTGGAGGTCTGCCTGCCTGCCTGCCCCGGAGGTCAGCCCCAGGCAGCCGGGTGGCCTGCCTGCTGCTGCTAGGCCGCTGCCCCGAGCCGCCGACCCCATCGACAGGAACACGAGAGAGTTTACAAGCGAGAGGAGGCCACATATTCGACACCTTTCGTGCTCGTTTTAGTCTCCAGTCTGTTTTGACGTGTGTTATTCTGAATCTGCTGCTTTAACTCAAGGGATTCTGTCGCGATTGATGCCTTGTCCTTCGCTGTATGTTTGCACTGGTGTTGTAAGTCGCCCTCTGTAAGATCATCATTTATTATCTGCCAAGAAATAAAGATCATCATAATGTTCCCCAACTTTCAGCTTCTGGGGAGTTTGTTCCAGAGTGTGACGACTCTCTCTCTATCACCATCTCTCTCTCTATCTCCATCTCTCTATCACCATCTCTCTCTCTATCTCCATCTCTCTATCACCATCTCTCTCTCTATCTCTATCTCTCTATCACCATCTCTCTCTCCATCTCCATCTCTCTCTCTATCTCCATCTCTCTCTATCTCCATCTCTATCTCCATCTCTCTATCTCCACCTCTCTCTCCCTCTCCACCTCTCTCTCTCTCTATCTCTCCCTCTCTCTCACTGTGTGTGTGTGTGTGTGTGTGTGTGTGTGTGTGTGTGTGTGTGTGTGTGTGTGTGTGTGTGTGTGTGTGTACAGCAGTGTCCCTAGACGAGAGAGAGATCCCTAGACGGGGAAATTACTTTCAAACTGCAGTACCGAAATGTGTCCGTTAGATGGCAGCATGCACCAAGGAATGAAGGAAAGTGCAAAACAAAATGAAAAGGCACATCGCCTGGGCGAAAAATAATCGTAACAAATCAACGGGGGCATTTCTCCGAAAACTAACACCGGGGCAGTGCTCAGGGGGGTCCCACCTCGTGGCCACCCGGTTTGGGGGGCGATCGGGGCCGGTTCCGAAAATCGCTAAATCTCCCATAGCCAGCCCACGCTCCATCCGATAGAGCAATGCCGGGCGGCCGGCCGGCAACTACGGATCATAAGAAATCAACGGGGGCATTTCTCCGAAAACTAACACCGGGGCAGTGCTCAGGGGGGTCCCACCTCGTGGCCACCCGGTTTGGGGGGCGATCGGGGCCGGTTCCGAAAATCGCTAAATCTCCCATAGCCAGCCCACGCTCCATCCGATAGAGCAATGCCGGGCGGCCGGCCGGCAACTACGGATCATAAGAAATCAACGGGGGCATTTCTCCGAAAACTAACACCGGGGCAGTGCTCAGGGGGGTCCCACCTCGTGGCCACCCGGTTTGGGGGGCGATCGGGGCCGGTTCCGAAAATCGCTAAATCTCCCATAGCCAGCCCACGCTCCATCCGATAGAGCAATGCCGGGCGGCCGGCCGGCAACTACGGATCATAAGAAATCAACGGGGGCATTTCTCCGAAAACTAACACCGGGGCAGTGCTCAGGGGGGTCCCACCTCGTGGCCACCCGGTTTGGGGGGCCATCGGGGCCGGCTGAAGAATCGCCCATACTCTGCCATAGGCAGCCCACGGTCCATCCGATCAGAGCAATGCCGGGCGGCCGGCAACCTATGGATCATAACACATCAACGGAGGCATGATAAGAGCATCTTTTATTATCTGCCAAGAAATATAGACCATCACAATGTTCCCCAACTTTCAGCTTCTACCACATCGCTGGGGAGTTTATTCCACTGTGTGACTACTCTCTCTCTATCTCTCTCTCTCTCTCTCTCTCTCTCTCTCTCTCTCTCTCTGTGTGTGTGTGTGTGTGTGTGTGTGTGTGTGTGTGTGTGTGTGTGTGTGTGTGTGTGTGTGTGTGTGTGTACAGCAGTGTCTCCGGTTTTCCTTTTGGAATGCCTTGAAGCCGGGGGGGCTTTGCACTCATGAGAACATAGGGTGTCCTTGCCCTCCTTTCGCAGCCCAGGGCATTGAGAGATCCCTAGACGGGGAAATTACTTTCAAACTGCAGTACCGAAATGTGTCCGTTAGATGGTAGCATGCACCAAGGAATGAAGGAAAGTGCAAAACAAAATGAAAAGGCACATCGCCTGGGCGAAAAATAATCGTAACAAATCAACGGGGGCATTTCTCCGAAAACTAACACCGGGGCAGTGCTCAGGGGGGTCCCACCTCGTGGCCACCCGGTTTGGGGGGCGATCGGGGCCGGTTCCGAAAATCGCTAAATCTCCCATAGCCAGCCCACGCTCCATCCGATAGAGCAATGCCGGGCGGCCGGCCGGCAACTACGGATCATAACAAATCAACGGGGGCATTTCTCCGAAAACTAACACCGGGGCAGTGCTCAGGGGGGTCCCACCTCGTGGCCACCCGGTTTGGGGGGCGATCGGGGCCGGTTCCGAAAATCGCTAAATCTCCCATAGCCAGCACACGCTCCATCCGATAGAGCAATGCCGGGCGGCCGGCCGGCAACTACGGATCATAAGAAATCAACGGGGGCATTTCTCCGAAAACTAACACCGGGGCAGTGCTCAGGGGGGTCCCACCTCGTGGCCACCCGGTTTGGGGGGCGATCGGGGCCGGTTCCGAAAATCGCTAAATCTCCCATAGCCAGCCCACGCTCCATCCGATAGAGCAATGCCGGGCGGCCGGCCGGCAACTACGGATCATAACAAATCAACGGGGGCATTTCTCGGAAAACTAACACCGGGGCAGTGCTCAGGGGGGTCCCACCTCGTGGCCACCCGGTTTGGGGGGCCATCGGGGCCGGTTCCGAAAATCGCTAAATCTCCCATAGCCAGCCCACGCTCCATCCGATAGAGCAATGCCGGGCGGCCGGCCGGCAACTACGGATCATAACAAATCAACGGGGGCAGTTCTCCAGAAACTAACACCGGGGCAGTGCTCAGGAGGCTCCCAGCTATCAGCCACCCTATCCCGGGACCGATGGGAGCACTTTAAAATTTTCGAGTCAGGGGACCAGACGGCCGAGTGAAAAACTTTGAAAAATATTCTATCTCCTCACTCCCATTGACTTTGCATTAGGGCGACCAGGCGGCCGGCGGAAAAAAAATCATAACAAATCAACGGGGGCATTTCTCCAGAAACTAACACCGGGGCTGTGCTCAGGGGGCTCCCAGCTATCAGCCACCCTACCCTGGGACCGATGGGAGCACTTTAAAATTTTCGAGTCAGGGGACCAGACGGCCGAGTGAAAAACTTTGAAAAATATTCTATCTCCTCACTCCCATTGACTTTGCATTAGGGCGACCAGGCGGCCGGCGGAAAAAAAATCATAACAAATCAACGGGGGCATTTCTCCAGAAACTAACACCGGGGCAGTGCTCAGGGGGCTCCCAGCTATCAGCCACCCTACCCTGGGACCGATGGGAGCACTTTAAAATTTTCGAGTCAGGGGACCAGACGGCCGAGTGAAAAACTTTGAAAAATATTCTATCTCCTCACTCCCATTGACTTTGCATTAGGGCGACCAGGCGGCCGGCGGAAAAAAAATCATAACAAATCAACGGGGGCATTTCTCCAGAAACTAACACCGGGGCTGTGCTCAGGGGGCTCCCAGCTATCAGCCACCCTACCCTGGGACCGATGGGAGCACTTTAAAATTTTCGAGTCAGGGGACCAGACGGCCGAGTGAAAAACTTTGAAAAATATTCTATCTCCTCACTCCCATTGACTTTGCATTAGGGCGACCAGGCGGCCGGCGGAAAAAAAATCATAACAAATCAACGGGGGCATTTCTCCAGAAACTAACACCGGGGCAGTGCTCAGGGGGCTCCCAGCTATCAGCCACCCTACCCTGGGACCGATGGGAGCACTTTAAAATTTTCGAGTCAGGGGACCAGACGGCCGAGTGAAAAACTTTGAAAAATATTCTATATCCTCACTCCCATTGACTTTGCATTAGGGCGACCAGGCGGCCGGCGGAAAAAAAATCATAACAAATCAACGGGGGCATTTCTCCAGAAACTAACACCGGGGCAGTGCTCAG
Organism: Amia ocellicauda; assembly: GCF_036373705.1. Lineage (NCBI taxonomy): Eukaryota > Metazoa > Chordata > Actinopteri > Amiiformes > Amiidae > Amia > Amia ocellicauda. The sequence goes on from NW_027102669.1 coordinate 68,126, forward strand.
GGGGCTCCCAGCTATCAGCCACCCTACCCTGGGACCGATGGGAGCACTTTAAAATTTTCGAGTCAGGGGACCAGACGGCCGAGTGAAAAACTTTGAAAAATATTCTATCTCCTCACTCCCATTGACTTTGCATTAGGGCGACCAGGCGGCCGGCGGAAAAAAAATCATAACAAATCAACGGGGGCATTTCTCCAGAAACTAACACCGGGGCTGTGCTCAGGGGGCTCCCAGCTATCAGCCACCCTACCCTGGGACCGATGGGAGCACTTTAAAATTTTCGAGTCAGGGGACCAGACGGCCGAGTGAAAAACTTTGAAAAATATTCTATCTCCTCACTCCCATTGACTTTGCATTAGGGCGACCAGGCGGCCGGCGGAAAAAAAATCATAACAAATCAACGGGGGCATTTCTCCAGAAACTAACACCGGGGCAGTGCTCAGGGGGCTCCCAGCTATCAGCCACCCTACCCTGGGACCGATGGGAGCACTTTAAAATTTTCGAGTCAGGGGACCAGACGGCCGAGTGAAAAACTTTGAAAAATATTCTATCTCCTCACTCCCATTGACTTTGCATTAGGGCGACCAGGCGGCCGGCGGAAAAAAAATCATAACAAATCAACGGGGGCATTTCTCCAGAAACTAACACCGGGGCTGTGCTCAGGGGGCTCCCAGCTATCAGCCACCCTACCCTGGGACCGATGGGAGCACTTTAAAATTTTCGAGTCAGGGGACCAGACGGCCGAGTGAAAAACTTTGAAAAATATTCTATCTCCTCACTCCCATTGACTTTGCATTAGGGCGACCAGGCGGCCGGCGGAAAAAAAATCATAACAAATCAACGGGGGCATTTCTCCAGAAACTAACACCGGGGCTGTGCTCAGGGGGCTCCCAGCTATCAGCCACCCTACCCTGGGACCGATGGGAGCACTTTAAAATTTTCGAGTCAGGGGACCAGACGGCCGAGTGAAAAACTTTGAAAAATATTCTATCTCCTCACTCCCATTGACTTTGCATTAGGGCGACCAGGCGGCCGGCGGAAAAAAAATCATAACAAATCAACGGGGGCATTTCTCCAGAAACTAACACCGGGGCAGTGCTCAGGGGGCTCCCAGCTATCAGCCACCCTACCCTGGGACCGATGGGAGCACTTTAAAATTTTCGAGTCAGGGGACCAGACGGCCGAGTGAAAAACTTTGAAAAATATTCTATCTCCTCACTCCCATTGACTTTGCATTAGGGCGACCAGGCGGCCGGCGGAAAAAAAATCATAACAAATCAACGGGGGCATTTCTCCAGAAACTAACACCGGGGCTGTGCTCAGGGGGCTCCCAGCTATCAGCCCCCCGGGTCTGGGGGCATTGTTTTTCTTTTTAATCATTTTGAGCATTTCCCCCAGTTTAGAGATGTGTGCCCCTAGACAACCCATTGAGAATAACTATGAAATGTTCTGAAGTTTTGATTTTCAAATGTCGGTGAAAATTGAAAAACGTCATATATTCTTCAAAGGAAGCATGGGGCGATGGTAGGGAGAGTCCCCGCAGCGTGCCTCGGCGGCGATGGGAGCGTTTTCGATGTCCCCGTCCCCCCCCCATAGGGATAGAAGGGGAGTTAGGTGACCAGGCGTCCCGGGTCCCAAAAATCGAAAAATTAATATAGAATGCTTTTTAATCCAGAAATAAAGTAGGGGGCAGTCCTGGTGAGAGTCCCAGCCACAGCCCCAGTGTGTTTTGGAGCCGTTTGGGGCCGGGTGAAAAACTTTGAAAAATGTTCTATCTCCTCACTCCCATTGACTTTGCATTAGGGCGACCAGGCGGCCGGCGGGAAAACAATCATAACAAATCAACGGAGGCATTTCTCCGAAAACTAACACCGGGGC
>NW_027102669.1:82500-85000 GCF_036373705.1 Amia ocellicauda
GATGGGAGCACTTTAAAATTTTCGAGTCAGGGGACCAGACGGCCGAGTGAAAAACTTTGAAAAATATTCTATCTCCTCACTCCCATTGACTTTGCATTAGGGCGACCAGGCGGCCGGCGGAAAAAAAATCATAACAAATCAACGGGGGCATTTCTCCAGAAACTAACACCGGGGCTGTGCTCAGGGGGCTCCCAGCTATCAGCCACCCTACCCTGGGACCGATGGGAGCACTTTAAAATTTTCGAGTCAGGGGACCAGACGGCCGAGTGAAAAACTTTGAAAAATATTCTATCTCCTCACTCCCATTGACTTTGCATTAGGGCGACCAGGCGGCCGGCGGAAAAAAAATCATAACAAATCAACGGGGGCATTTCTCCAGAAACTAACACCGGGGCAGTGCTCAGGGGGCTCCCAGCTATCAGCCACCCTACCCTGGGACCGATGGGAGCACTTTAAAATTTTCGAGTCAGGGGACCAGACGGCCGAGTGAAAAACTTTGAAAAATATTCTATCTCCTCACTCCCATTGACTTTGCATTAGGGCGACCAGGCGGCCGGCGGAAAAAAAATCATAACAAATCAACGGGGGCATTTCTCCAGAAACTAACACCGGGGCTGTGCTCAGGGGGCTCCCAGCTATCAGCCCCCCGGGTCTGGGGGCATTGTTTTTCTTTTTAATCATTTTGAGCATTTCCCCCAGTTTAGAGATGTGTGCCCCTAGACAACCCATTGAGAATAACTATGAAATGTTCTGAAGTTTTGATTTTCAAATGTCGGTGAAAATTGAAAAACGTCATATATTCTTCAAAGGAAGCATGGGGCGATGGTAGGGAGAGTCCCCGCAGCGTGCCTCGGCGGCGATGGGAGCGTTTTCGATGTCCCCGTCCCCCCCCCATAGGGATAGAAGGGGAGTTAGGTGACCAGGCGTCCCGGGTCCCAAAAATCGAAAAATTAATATAGAATGCTTTTTAATCCAGAAATAAAGTAGGGGGCAGTCCTGGTGAGAGTCCCAGCCACAGCCCCAGTGTGTTTTGGAGCCGTTTGGGGCCGGGTGAAAAACTTTGAAAAATGTTCTATCTCCTCACTCCCATTGACTTTGCATTAGGGCGACCAGGCGGCCGGCGGGAAAACAATCATAACAAATCAACGGAGGCATTTCTCCGAAAACTAACACCGGGGCAGTGCTCAGGGGGCTCCCAGCTATCAGCCACCCTATCCCGGGACCGATGGGAGCACTTTAAAATTTTCGAGTTAGGGGACCAGGCGGCCGAGTGAAAAACTTTGAAAAATTTTCTATCTCCTCACTCCCATTGACTTTGCATTAGGGCGACCAGGCGGCCGGCGGAAAAAAAATCATAACAAATCAACGGGGGCATTTCTCCGAAAACTAACACCGGGGCAGTGCTCAGGGGGCTCCCAGCTATCAGCCACCCTATCCCGGGACCGATGGGAGCACTTTAAAATTTTCGAGTTAGGGGACCAGGCGGCCGAGTGAAAAACTTAGAAAAATTTTCTATCTCCCCTAGGTGACCAGGCAGCCGGAGCTGATTTTTCTGACCCCTAAAACAATTATTAAAAGGTATTTTTTCGCCAAACTAAGACTTTTAAAATTCAAATAGGATGATTATCTACTGCCCCAGTGGGTTTTTGAACCATTTTAAGCCTTTTTGACAGTTTTCATTTTTCCCCCATTGACTTCAATGGGAGTTAGGTGACCAGTCCTCCGACTTTTGAACCTCTCCTGGGGGGGCTGTGAGCCCCCGATTTCTTTGCAAAGCACGTCATTCGATTCGTCTCAGTCCCCTCTATATACCCCGTGTGTTTGTTTTCTCGAAAAACCCCCGGAACACGGTTTTTTAGGGGGGGGGTGGGGGGGGGGTACTTCGGAGCCATTTGGGGGGGGGTAAACGACATTTCCCGAAATTAATTTTAACACAGCCTTCCTCAGAATCGCTTTTCCAACAAAATCCTTTTTATTTCGAGTCTCTACGATGTTCCTAAGTGGTCGAAACCACTTTTGGACAGTTTTTACACCAAACGGCTCGGGCGCACAGCGGGCCGTGTGCCGATGGGCGGTTCTCGCGGGTCTGAGGCGGGGCTAGGCTGCTCGCGGCGGGCATGGGAGTGCCGTGTGCAGCCGCCACAGTGTTCCAGGCTGTCAGCATTTCTCTACGGTGCCGGGGGAAATACAGGAACTGGGTTTTTGAAGACACTTAGTGCAATGAGAGAGGTCAAAACTGAGCTAAGGGCACTTGCTGGAGGAAAGTGGCTGGGCCCCGCTAGCTCTTTTACGGACACTTTCTGGACTTGGCCCGGGATTTTCAGACGGTTCTTTGCGACTGTCTGATCATCCAGCGAAATGCAAGGGGGGGAACGGTCCCGGCCGCACCCCGCGTTTCAGGCCTCGTCGGCGGCCCGCTCCGGCGGCTGCGCCCGCTAAGTCTTCGCGGCCCGCCGTGGAGAGTGTGTATGCTGCCCGCCCCAGACGTTCACCCCAAGGG
>NW_027102669.1:95000-135000 GCF_036373705.1 Amia ocellicauda
CCGTCGGTCAGTGAGTGCTGAAGGAAAGCTCCAGCGCGGAGCCCGCACCCACCGGGGAGGTGTAGCCCTGCAGGCTGAGCGCCGGGAGCCGTCGGTCAGTGAGTGCTGAAGGAAAGCTCCAGCGCGGAGCCCGCACCCACCGGGGAGGTGTAGCCCTGCAGGCTGAGCGCCGGGAGCCGTCGGTCGGTCGGTCGGTCAGTCAGTGAGTGAGTGAGTGTGTGTTGCGCTGGAGGAAAGCTCCAGCCCGGCGTCCGTCCCCACCGGGGAGGAGTAGGCCTGCTGACTGAGCGCTGGGAGCCGGGAGCCTTTCCTGCAGTCAGTCGGTCGGTCAGTGAGTGAGTGAGTGTGTGTGCTGAAGGGAAGCTCCAGCCCGGCGTCCGTCCCCACCGGGGAGGAGTAGGCCTGCTGACTGAGCGCTGGGAGCCGGGAGCCTTTCCTGCAGTCAGTCGGTCGGTCAGTGAGTGAGTGAGTGTGTGTGCTGAAGGGAAGCTCCAGCCCGGCGTCCGTCCCCACCGGGGAGGAGTAGGCCTGCTGACTGAGCGCTGGGAGCCGGGAGCCTTTCCTGCAGTCAGTCGGTCGGTCAGTGAGTGAGTGAGTGTGTGTGCTGAAGGGAAGCTCCAGCCCGGCGTCCGTCCCCACCGGGGAGGAGTAGGCCTGCTGACTGAGCGCTGGGAGCCGGGAGCCTTTCCTGCAGTCAGTCGGTCGGTCAGTGAGTGAGTGAGTGTGTGTGCTGAAGGGAAGCTCCAGCCCGGCGTCCGTCCCCACCGGGGAGGAGTAGGCCTGCTGACTGAGCGCTGGGAGCCGGGAGCCTTTCCTGCAGTCAGTCGGTCGGTCAGTGAGTGAGTGAGTGTGTGTGCTGAAGGGAAGCTCCAGCCCGGCGTCCGTCCCCACCGGGGAGGAGTAGGCCTGCTGACTGAGCGCTGGGAGCCGGGAGCCTTTCCTGCAGTCAGTCGGTCGGTCAGTGAGTGAGTGAGTGTGTGTGCTGAAGGGAAGCTCCAGCCCGGCGTCCGTCCCCACCGGGGAGGAGTAGGCCTGCTGACTGAGCGCTGGGAGCCGGGAGCCTTTCCTGCAGTCAGTCGGTCGGTCAGTGAGTGAGTGAGTGTGTGTGCTGAAGGGAAGCTCCAGCCCGGCGTCCGTCCCCACCGGGGAGTTGTGCCCGGGCCCGGGCCTCCTGCCGACGGACCGTGTGGCGCATTGTCCCGACTGCGGACTTTCTCCAGCAAAAAGGCGGAGGTGCAGTACCGCCATTTCGCCACACGAGGGACGGAATGGCACCCAACTGCCCCCTGGTGTCGAAAAAGCGCAAGGGCACCCGGGCCGGTCCGCCCCAGGCAGCGGCCGAGATGCAGCACCGGGGGCCCGGCCTGCCTGCCCTGGAGGTCAGCCTGCCAGCCCTGGAGGTCTGCCTTCCAGCCCTGGAGGACAGCCTGCCTGCCCTGGTAGCAGCACTGCCTGCCTTCCAGCCCTGGAGGTCTGCCTGTTAGCCCTGGAGGTCTGCTATCCAGCCCTGGTAGCAGCACTGCCTGCCCTGGAGGTCTGCCTGTTAGCCCTGGAGGACAGCCTGCCTGCCCTGGTAGCAGCACTGCCTGCCTTCCAGCCCTGGAGGTCTGCCTGTTAGCCCTGGAGGTCTGCTATCCAGCCCTGGTAGCAGCACTGCCTGCCCTGGAGGTCTGCCTGCCTGCCTTCCAGCCCTGGAGGTCTGCTATCCAGCCCTGGTAGCAGCACTGCCTGCCCTGGAGGTCTGCCTGCCTGCCCTGGAGGTCTGCCTTCCAGCCCTGGAGGACAGCCTGCCTGCCCTGGTAGCAGCACTGCCTGCCTTCCAGCCCTGGAGGTCTGCCTGTTAGCCCTGGAGGTCTGCTATCCAGCCCTGGTAGCAGCACTGCCTGCCCTGGAGGTCTGCCTGCCTGCCCTGGAGGTCTGCCTGTTAGCCCTGGAGGTCAGCCTGTTAGCCCTGGAGGTCTGCTATCCAGCCCTGGAGGTCAGCTATCCAGCCCTGGAGGTCTGCCTGCCTGCCCTGGAGGTCTGCCTGTTAGCCCTGGAGGTCTGCTATCCAGCCCTGGAGGTCTGCTATCCAGCCCTGGAGGTCTGCTATCCAGCCCTGGTAGCAGCACTGCCAGCCCTGGAGGTCTGCCTGTTAGCCCTGGAGGTCTGCTATCCAGCCCTGGTAGCAGCACTGCCTGCCCTGGAGGTCTGCCTGCCTGCCCTGGAGGTCTGCCTGTTAGCCCTGGAGGTCAGCCTGTTAGCCCTGGAGGTCTGCTATCCAGCCCTGGAGGTCAGCTATCCAGCCCTGGAGGTCTGCCTGCCTGCCTGCCTGCCCTGGAGGTCAGCCTGCCAGCCCTGGAGGTCTGCCTGTTAGCCCTGGAGGTCTGCTATCCAGCCCTGGAGGTCTGCTATCCAGCCCTGGTAGCAGCACTGCCAGCCCTGGAGGTCTGCCTGTTAGCCCTGGAGGTCTGCTATCCAGCCCTGGTAGCAGCACTGCCTGCCCTGGAGGTCTGCCTGCCTGCCCTGGAGGTCTGCCTGTTAGCCCTGGAGGTCTGCTATCCAGCCCTGGAGGTCTGCTATCCAGCCCTGGTAGCAGCACTGCCAGCCCTGGAGGTCTGCCTGTTAGCCCTGGAGGTCTGCTATCCAGCCCTGGTAGCAGCACTGCCTGCCCTGGAGGTCTGCCTGCCTGCCCTGGAGGTCTGCCTGTTAGCCCTGGAGGTCAGCCTGTTAGCCCTGGAGGTCTGCTATCCAGCCCTGGAGGTCAGCTATCCAGCCCTGGAGGTCTGCCTGCCTGCCTGCCTGCCCTGGAGGTCAGCCTGCCAGCCCTGGAGGTCTGCCTGTTAGCCCTGGAGGTCTGCTATCCAGCCCTGGAGGTCTGCTATCCAGCCCTGGTAGCAGCACTGCCAGCCCTGGAGGTCTGCCTGTTAGCCCTGGAGGTCTGCTATCCAGCCCTGGTAGCAGCACTGCCTGCCCTGGAGGTCTGCCTGCCTGCCCTGGAGGTCTGCCTGTTAGCCCTGGAGGTCTGCTATCCAGCCCTGGAGGTCTGCTATCCAGCCCTGGTAGCAGCACTGCCAGCCCTGGAGGTCTGCCTGTTAGCCCTGGAGGTCTGCTATCCAGCCCTGGTAGCAGCACTGCCTGCCCTGGAGGTCTGCCTGCCTGCCCTGGAGGTCTGCCTGTTAGCCCTGGAGGTCAGCCTGTTAGCCCTGGAGGTCTGCTATCCAGCCCTGGAGGTCAGCTATCCAGCCCTGGAGGTCTGCCTGCCTGCCTGCCTGCCCTGGAGGTCAGCCTGCCAGCCCTGGAGGTCTGCCTGTTAGCCCTGGAGGTCTGCTATCCAGCCCTGGAGGTCTGCTATCCAGCCCTGGTAGCAGCACTGCCAGCCCTGGAGGTCTGCCTGTTAGCCCTGGAGGTCTGCTATCCAGCCCTGGTAGCAGCACTGCCTGCCCTGGAGGTCTGCCTGCCTGCCCTGGAGGTCTGCCTGTTAGCCCTGGAGGTCTGCTATCCAGCCCTGGAGGTCTGCTATCCAGCCCTGGTAGCAGCACTGCCAGCCCTGGAGGTCTGCCTGTTAGCCCTGGAGGTCTGCTATCCAGCCCTGGTAGCAGCACTGCCTGCCCTGGAGGTCTGCCTGCCTGCCCTGGAGGTCTGCCTGTTAGCCCTGGAGGTCAGCCTGTTAGCCCTGGAGGTCTGCTATCCAGCCCTGGAGGTCAGCTATCCAGCCCTGGAGGTCTGCCTGCCTGCCTGCCTGCCCTGGAGGTCAGCCTGCCAGCCCTGGAGGTCTGCCTGTTAGCCCTGGAGGTCTGCTATCCAGCCCTGGTAGCAGCACTGCCTGCCCTGGAGGTCAGCCTGTTAGCCCTGGAGGACAGCCTGCCTGCCCTGGTAGCAGCACTGCCTGCCTTCCAGCCCTGGAGGTCTGCCTGTTAGCCCTGGAGGTCTGCTATCCAGCCCTGGTAGCAGCACTGCCTGCCCTGGAGGTCTGCCTGCCTGCCTTCCAGCCCTGGAGGTCTGCTATCCATCCCTGGAGGTCTGCCTGCCTGCCATCCAGCCCTGGAGGTCTGCTATCCAGCCCTGGTAGCAGCACTGCCTGCCCTGGAGGTCTGCTATCCAGCCCTGGAGGACAGCCTGCCTGCCCTGGTAGCAGCACTGCCTGCCCTGGAGGTCTGCTATCCAGCCCTGGAGGACAGCCTGCCTGCCCTGGTAGCAGCACTGCCTGCCCTGGAGGTCTGCTATCCAGCCCTGGAGGACAGCCTGCCTGCCCTGGTAGCAGCACTGCCTGCCCTGGAGGTCAGCCTGTTAGCCCTGGAGGTCTGCCTGCCTGCCCTGGAGGTCAGCCTGTTAGCCCTGGAGGTCTGCCTGCCTGCCATCCAGCCCTGGCAGCAGCACTGCCTGCCCTGGTAGCAGCACTGCCTGCCCTGGAGGTCTGCTATCCAGCCCTGGTAGCAGCACTGCCTGCCCTGGAGGTCTGCCTGCCTGCCCTGGAGGTCTGCCTGTTAGCCCTGGAGGTCAGCCTGTTAGCCCTGGAGGTCTGCTATCCAGCCCTGGAGGTCAGCTATCCAGCCCTGGAGGTCTGCCTGCCTGCCTGCCTGCCCTGGAGGTCTGCCTGTTAGCCCTGGAGGTCTGCTATCCAGCCCTGGAGGTCTGCTATCCAGCCCTGGTAGCAGCACTGCCAGCCCTGGAGGTCTGCCTGTTAGCCCTGGAGGTCTGCTATCCAGCCCTGGTAGCAGCACTGCCTGCCCTGGAGGTCTGCCTGCCTGCCTTCCAGCCCTGGAGGTCTGCTATCCAGCCCTGGTAGCAGCACTGCCTGCCCTGGAGGTCTGCCTGCCTGCCCTGGAGGTCTGCCTTCCAGCCCTGGAGGTCTGCTATCCAGCCCTGGTAGCAGCACTGCCTGCCCTGGAGGTCTGCCTGCCTGCCTTCCAGCCCTGGAGGTCTGCTATCCAGCCCTGGTAGCAGCACTGCCTGCCCTGGAGGTCTGCCTGCCTGCCCTGGAGGTCTGCCTGTTAGCCCTGGAGGTCAGCCTGTTAGCCCTGGAGGTCTGCTATCCAGCCCTGGAGGTCAGCTATCCAGCCCTGGAGGTCTGCTATCCAGCCCTGGAGGTCTGCCTGCCTGCCTGCCTGCCCTGGAGGTCAGCCTGCCAGCCCTGGAGGTCTGCCTGTTAGCCCTGGAGGTCTGCTATCCAGCCCTGGTAGCAGCACTGCCTGCCCTGGAGGTCTGCCTGCCTGCCCTGGAGGTCTGCCTGTTAGCCCTGGAGGTCAGCCTGTTAGCCCTGGAGGTCTGCTATCCAGCCCTGGAGGTCAGCTATCCAGCCCTGGAGGTCTGCCTGCCTGCCTGCCTGCCCTGGAGGTCAGCCTGCCAGCCCTGGAGGTCTGCCTGTTAGCCCTGGAGGTCTGCTATCCAGCCCTGGAGGTCTGCTATCCAGCCCTGGTAGCAGCACTGCCAGCCCTGGAGGTCTGCCTGTTAGCCCTGGAGGTCTGCTATCCAGCCCTGGTAGCAGCACTGCCTGCCCTGGAGGTCTGCCTGCCTGCCCTGGAGGTCTGCCTGTTAGCCCTGGAGGTCAGCCTGTTAGCCCTGGAGGTCTGCTATCCAGCCCTGGAGGTCAGCTATCCAGCCCTGGAGGTCTGCTATCCAGCCCTGGAGGTCTGCCTGCCTGCCTGCCTGCCCTGGAGGTCAGCCTGCCAGCCCTGGAGGTCTGCCTGTTAGCCCTGGAGGTCTGCTATCCAGCCCTGGTAGCAGCACTGCCTGCCCTGGAGGTCAGCCTGTTAGCCCTGGAGGACAGCCTGCCTGCCCTGGTAGCAGCACTGCCTGCCTTCCAGCCCTGGAGGTCAGCCTGCCAGCCCTGGAGGTCTGCCTTCCAGCCCTGGAGGACAGCCTGCCTGCCCTGGTAGCAGCACTGCCTGCCTTCCAGCCCTGGAGGTCTGCCTGTTAGCCCTGGAGGTCTGCTATCCAGCCCTGGTAGCAGCACTGCCTGCCCTGGAGGTCTGCCTGCCTGCCTTCCAGCCCTGGAGGTCTGCTATCCAGCCCTGGTAGCAGCACTGCCTGCCCTGGAGGTCTGCCTGCCTGCCCTGGAGGTCTGCCTGTTAGCCCTGGAGGTCAGCCTGTTAGCCCTGGAGGTCTGCTATCCAGCCCTGGAGGTCAGCTATCCAGCCCTGGAGGTCTGCTATCCAGCCCTGGAGGTCTGCCTGCCTGCCTGCCTGCCCTGGAGGTCAGCCTGCCAGCCCTGGAGGTCTGCCTGTTAGCCCTGGAGGTCTGCTATCCAGCCCTGGTAGCAGCACTGCCAGCCCTGGAGGTCTGCCTGTTAGCCCTGGAGGTCTGCCTGCCTGCCCTGGTAGCAGCACGGCCTACCTGCCTGCCTGCCCTCGAGGTCTGCCTGCCTGCCTGCCCTGGAGGTCAGCCTTCCAGCCCTGGCAGCAGCACGGCCTACCTGCCTGCCAGCCTGCCCTCCCCAGCCACACAGCCCTGCCTGCCTGCCTGCCAGCCCTGGAGGTCTCCCTGCCAGCCCTGGAGGTCTGCCTGCCTGCCTGCCTGCCTGCCTGCCTGCCCTGGAGGTCTGCCATCCTGCCTTCCAGCCCTGGAGGTCAGCCTGCCAGCCCTGGAGGTCAGCCTGTTAGCCCTGGAGGTCTGCCTGCCTGCCTGCCTGCCTGCCCTGGAGGTCAGCCTGCCAGCCCTGGAGGTCTGCCTGCCTGCCTGCCTGCCCTGGAGGTCAGCCTGCCAGCCCTGGCAGCAGCACGGCCTACCTGCCTGCCTGCCCTGGAGGTCTGCCTGCCTGCCTGCCCTGGAGGTCAGCCTTCCAGCCCTGGCAGCAGCACGGCCTACCTGCCTGCCAGCCTGCCCTCCCCAGCCACACAGCCCTGCCTGCCTGCCTGCCAGCCCTGGAGGTCTCCCTGCCAGCCCTGGAGGTCTGCCTGCCTGCCTGCCTGCCTGCCTGCCTGCCCTGGAGGTCTGCCATCCTGCCTTCCAGCCCTGGAGGTCAGCCTGCCAGCCCTGGAGGTCAGCCTGTTAGCCCTGGAGGTCTGCCTGCCTGCCTGCCTGCCTGCCCTGGAGGTCAGCCTGCCAGCCCTGGAGGTCTGCCTGCCTGCCTGCCTGCCCTGGAGGTCAGCCTGCCAGCCCTGGCAGCAGCACGGCCTACCTGCCTGCCTGCCCTGGAGGTCTGCCTGCCTGCCTGCCCTGGAGGTCAGCCTTCCAGCCCTGGCAGCAGCACGGCCTACCTGCCTGCCAGCCTGCCCTCCCCAGCCACACAGCCCTGCCTGCCTGCCTGCCAGCCCTGGAGGTCTCCCTGCCAGCCCTGGAGGTCTGCCTGCCTGCCTGCCTGCCTGCCTGCCTGCCCTGGAGGTCTGCCATCCTGCCTTCCAGCCCTGGAGGTCAGCCTGCCAGCCCTGGAGGTCAGCCTGTTAGCCCTGGAGGTCTGCCTGCCTGCCTGCCTGCCTGCCCTGGAGGTCTGCCTGCCTGCCTGCCCCGGAGGTCAGCCCCAGGCAGCCGGGTGGCCTGCCTGCTGCTGCTAGGCCGCTGCCCCGAGCCGCCGACCCCATCGACAGGAACACGAGAGAGTTTACAAGCGAGAGGAGGCCACATATTCGACACCTTTCGTGCTCGTTTTAGTCTCCAGTCTGTTTTGACGTGTGTTATTCTGAATCTGCTGCTTTAACTCAAGGGATTCTGTCGCGATTGATGCCTTGTCCTTCGCTGTATGTTTGCACTGGTGTTGTAAGTCGCCCTCTGTAAGATCATCATTTATTATCTGCCAAGAAATAAAGATCATCATAATGTTCCCCAACTTTCAGCTTCTGGGGAGTTTGTTCCAGAGTGTGACGACTCTCTCTCTATCACCATCTCTCTCTCTATCTCCATCTCTCTATCACCATCTCTCTCTCTATCTCCATCTCTCTATCACCATCTCTCTCTCTATCTCTATCTCTCTATCACCATCTCTCTCTCCATCTCCATCTCTCTCTCTATCTCCATCTCTCTCTATCTCCATCTCTATCTCCATCTCTCTATCTCCACCTCTCTCTCCCTCTCCACCTCTCTCTCTCTCTATCTCTCCCTCTCTCTCACTGTGTGTGTGTGTGTGTGTGTGTGTGTGTGTGTGTGTGTGTGTGTGTGTGTGTGTGTGTGTGTGTGTGTGTACAGCAGTGTCCCTAGACGAGAGAGAGATCCCTAGACGGGGAAATTACTTTCAAACTGCAGTACCGAAATGTGTCCGTTAGATGGCAGCATGCACCAAGGAATGAAGGAAAGTGCAAAACAAAATGAAAAGGCACATCGCCTGGGCGAAAAATAATCGTAACAAATCAACGGGGGCATTTCTCCGAAAACTAACACCGGGGCAGTGCTCAGGGGGGTCCCACCTCGTGGCCACCCGGTTTGGGGGGCGATCGGGGCCGGTTCCGAAAATCGCTAAATCTCCCATAGCCAGCCCACGCTCCATCCGATAGAGCAATGCCGGGCGGCCGGCCGGCAACTACGGATCATAAGAAATCAACGGGGGCATTTCTCCGAAAACTAACACCGGGGCAGTGCTCAGGGGGGTCCCACCTCGTGGCCACCCGGTTTGGGGGGCGATCGGGGCCGGTTCCGAAAATCGCTAAATCTCCCATAGCCAGCCCACGCTCCATCCGATAGAGCAATGCCGGGCGGCCGGCCGGCAACTACGGATCATAAGAAATCAACGGGGGCATTTCTCCGAAAACTAACACCGGGGCAGTGCTCAGGGGGGTCCCACCTCGTGGCCACCCGGTTTGGGGGGCGATCGGGGCCGGTTCCGAAAATCGCTAAATCTCCCATAGCCAGCCCACGCTCCATCCGATAGAGCAATGCCGGGCGGCCGGCCGGCAACTACGGATCATAAGAAATCAACGGGGGCATTTCTCCGAAAACTAACACCGGGGCAGTGCTCAGGGGGGTCCCACCTCGTGGCCACCCGGTTTGGGGGGCCATCGGGGCCGGCTGAAGAATCGCCCATACTCTGCCATAGGCAGCCCACGGTCCATCCGATCAGAGCAATGCCGGGCGGCCGGCAACCTATGGATCATAACACATCAACGGAGGCATGATAAGAGCATCTTTTATTATCTGCCAAGAAATATAGACCATCACAATGTTCCCCAACTTTCAGCTTCTACCACATCGCTGGGGAGTTTATTCCACTGTGTGACTACTCTCTCTCTATCTCTCTCTCTCTCTCTCTCTCTCTCTCTCTCTCTCTCTCTCTGTGTGTGTGTGTGTGTGTGTGTGTGTGTGTGTGTGTGTGTGTGTGTGTGTGTGTGTGTGTGTGTGTGTACAGCAGTGTCTCCGGTTTTCCTTTTGGAATGCCTTGAAGCCGGGGGGGCTTTGCACTCATGAGAACATAGGGTGTCCTTGCCCTCCTTTCGCAGCCCAGGGCATTGAGAGATCCCTAGACGGGGAAATTACTTTCAAACTGCAGTACCGAAATGTGTCCGTTAGATGGTAGCATGCACCAAGGAATGAAGGAAAGTGCAAAACAAAATGAAAAGGCACATCGCCTGGGCGAAAAATAATCGTAACAAATCAACGGGGGCATTTCTCCGAAAACTAACACCGGGGCAGTGCTCAGGGGGGTCCCACCTCGTGGCCACCCGGTTTGGGGGGCGATCGGGGCCGGTTCCGAAAATCGCTAAATCTCCCATAGCCAGCCCACGCTCCATCCGATAGAGCAATGCCGGGCGGCCGGCCGGCAACTACGGATCATAACAAATCAACGGGGGCATTTCTCCGAAAACTAACACCGGGGCAGTGCTCAGGGGGGTCCCACCTCGTGGCCACCCGGTTTGGGGGGCGATCGGGGCCGGTTCCGAAAATCGCTAAATCTCCCATAGCCAGCACACGCTCCATCCGATAGAGCAATGCCGGGCGGCCGGCCGGCAACTACGGATCATAACAAATCAACGGGGGCATTTCTCCGAAAACTAACACCGGGGCAGTGCTCAGGGGGGTCCCACCTCGTGGCCACCCGGTTTGGGGGGCGATCGGGGCCGGTTCCGAAAATCGCTAAATCTCCCATAGCCAGCCCACGCTCCATCCGATAGAGCAATGCCGGGCGGCCGGCCGGCAACTACGGATCATAACAAATCAACGGGGGCATTTCTCGGAAAACTAACACCGGGGCAGTGCTCAGGGGGGTCCCACCTCGTGGCCACCCGGTTTGGGGGGCCATCGGGGCCGGTTCCGAAAATCGCTAAATCTCCCATAGCCAGCCCACGCTCCATCCGATAGAGCAATGCCGGGCGGCCGGCCGGCAACTACGGATCATAACAAATCAACGGGGGCAGTTCTCCAGAAACTAACACCGGGGCAGTGCTCAGGAGGCTCCCAGCTATCAGCCACCCTATCCCGGGACCGATGGGAGCACTTTAAAATTTTCGAGTCAGGGGACCAGACGGCCGAGTGAAAAACTTTGAAAAATATTCTATCTCCTCACTCCCATTGACTTTGCATTAGGGCGACCAGGCGGCCGGCGGAAAAAAAATCATAACAAATCAACGGGGGCATTTCTCCAGAAACTAACACCGGGGCTGTGCTCAGGGGGCTCCCAGCTATCAGCCACCCTACCCTGGGACCGATGGGAGCACTTTAAAATTTTCGAGTCAGGGGACCAGACGGCCGAGTGAAAAACTTTGAAAAATATTCTATCTCCTCACTCCCATTGACTTTGCATTAGGGCGACCAGGCGGCCGGCGGAAAAAAAATCATAACAAATCAACGGGGGCATTTCTCCAGAAACTAACACCGGGGCAGTGCTCAGGGGGCTCCCAGCTATCAGCCACCCTACCCTGGGACCGATGGGAGCACTTTAAAATTTTCGAGTCAGGGGACCAGACGGCCGAGTGAAAAACTTTGAAAAATATTCTATCTCCTCACTCCCATTGACTTTGCATTAGGGCGACCAGGCGGCCGGCGGAAAAAAAATCATAACAAATCAACGGGGGCATTTCTCCAGAAACTAACACCGGGGCTGTGCTCAGGGGGCTCCCAGCTATCAGCCACCCTACCCTGGGACCGATGGGAGCACTTTAAAATTTTCGAGTCAGGGGACCAGACGGCCGAGTGAAAAACTTTGAAAAATATTCTATCTCCTCACTCCCATTGACTTTGCATTAGGGCGACCAGGCGGCCGGCGGAAAAAAAATCATAACAAATCAACGGGGGCATTTCTCCAGAAACTAACACCGGGGCAGTGCTCAGGGGGCTCCCAGCTATCAGCCACCCTACCCTGGGACCGATGGGAGCACTTTAAAATTTTCGAGTCAGGGGACCAGACGGCCGAGTGAAAAACTTTGAAAAATATTCTATATCCTCACTCCCATTGACTTTGCATTAGGGCGACCAGGCGGCCGGCGGAAAAAAAATCATAACAAATCAACGGGGGCATTTCTCCAGAAACTAACACCGGGGCAGTGCTCAGGGGGCTCCCAGCTATCAGCCACCCTACCCTGGGACCGATGGGAGCACTTTAAAATTTTCGAGTCAGGGGACCAGACGGCCGAGTGAAAAACTTTGAAAAATATTCTATCTCCTCACTCCCATTGACTTTGCATTAGGGCGACCAGGCGGCCGGCGGAAAAAAAATCATAACAAATCAACGGGGGCATTTCTCCAGAAACTAACACCGGGGCTGTGCTCAGGGGGCTCCCAGCTATCAGCCACCCTACCCTGGGACCGATGGGAGCACTTTAAAATTTTCGAGTCAGGGGACCAGACGGCCGAGTGAAAAACTTTGAAAAATATTCTATCTCCTCACTCCCATTGACTTTGCATTAGGGCGACCAGGCGGCCGGCGGAAAAAAAATCATAACAAATCAACGGGGGCATTTCTCCAGAAACTAACACCGGGGCAGTGCTCAGGGGGCTCCCAGCTATCAGCCACCCTACCCTGGGACCGATGGGAGCACTTTAAAATTTTCGAGTCAGGGGACCAGACGGCCGAGTGAAAAACTTTGAAAAATATTCTATCTCCTCACTCCCATTGACTTTGCATTAGGGCGACCAGGCGGCCGGCGGAAAAAAAATCATAACAAATCAACGGGGGCATTTCTCCAGAAACTAACACCGGGGCTGTGCTCAGGGGGCTCCCAGCTATCAGCCACCCTACCCTGGGACCGATGGGAGCACTTTAAAATTTTCGAGTCAGGGGACCAGACGGCCGAGTGAAAAACTTTGAAAAATATTCTATCTCCTCACTCCCATTGACTTTGCATTAGGGCGACCAGGCGGCCGGCGGAAAAAAAATCATAACAAATCAACGGGGGCATTTCTCCAGAAACTAACACCGGGGCTGTGCTCAGGGGGCTCCCAGCTATCAGCCACCCTACCCTGGGACCGATGGGAGCACTTTAAAATTTTCGAGTCAGGGGACCAGACGGCCGAGTGAAAAACTTTGAAAAATATTCTATCTCCTCACTCCCATTGACTTTGCATTAGGGCGACCAGGCGGCCGGCGGAAAAAAAATCATAACAAATCAACGGGGGCATTTCTCCAGAAACTAACACCGGGGCAGTGCTCAGGGGGCTCCCAGCTATCAGCCACCCTACCCTGGGACCGATGGGAGCACTTTAAAATTTTCGAGTCAGGGGACCAGACGGCCGAGTGAAAAACTTTGAAAAATATTCTATCTCCTCACTCCCATTGACTTTGCATTAGGGCGACCAGGCGGCCGGCGGAAAAAAAATCATAACAAATCAACGGGGGCATTTCTCCAGAAACTAACACCGGGGCTGTGCTCAGGGGGCTCCCAGCTATCAGCCCCCCGGGTCTGGGGGCATTGTTTTTCTTTTTAATCATTTTGAGCATTTCCCCCAGTTTAGAGATGTGTGCCCCTAGACAACCCATTGAGAATAACTATGAAATGTTCTGAAGTTTTGATTTTCAAATGTCGGTGAAAATTGAAAAACGTCATATATTCTTCAAAGGAAGCATGGGGCGATGGTAGGGAGAGTCCCCGCAGCGTGCCTCGGCAGCGATGGGAGCGTTTTCGATGTCCCCGTCCCCCCGCCCCATAGGGATGGAAGGGGAGTTGGGTGACCAGGCGCGAGGGGGCCGGAGCGAGCCCGGGCCCGGGCCTCCTGCTGACGGAGCGCTGGGAGCCGGGAGCCGTCGGTCAGTGAGTGCTGAAGGAAAGCTCCAGCGCGGAGCCCGCACCCACCGGGGAGGTGTAGCCCTGCAGGCTGAGCGCCGGGAGCCGTCGGTCAGTGAGTGCTGAAGGAAAGCTCCAGCGCGGAGCCCGCACCCACCGGGGAGGTGTAGCCCTGCAGGCTGAGCGCCGGGAGCCGTCGGTCAGTGAGTGCTGAAGGAAAGCTCCAGCGCGGAGCCCGCACCCACCGGGGAGGTGTAGCCCTGCAGGCTGAGCGCCGGGAGCCGTCGGTCAGTGAGTGCTGAAGGAAAGCTCCAGCGCGGAGCCCGCACCCACCGGGGAGGTGTAGCCCTGCAGGCTGAGCGCCGGGAGCCGTCGGTCAGTGAGTGCTGAAGGAAAGCTCCAGCGCGGAGCCCGCACCCACCGGGGAGGTGTAGCCCTGCAGGCTGAGCGCCGGGAGCCGTCGGTCAGTGAGTGCTGAAGGAAAGCTCCAGCGCGGAGCCCGCACCCACCGGGGAGGTGTAGCCCTGCAGGCTGAGCGCCGGGAGCCGTCGGTCGGTCGGTCGGTCAGTCAGTGAGTGAGTGAGTGTGTGTTGCGCTGGAGGAAAGCTCCAGCCCGGCGTCCGTCCCCACCGGGGAGGAGTAGGCCTGCTGACTGAGCGCTGGGAGCCGGGAGCCTTTCCTGCAGTCAGTCGGTCGGTCAGTGAGTGAGTGAGTGTGTGTGCTGAAGGGAAGCTCCAGCCCGGCGTCCGTCCCCACCGGGGAGGAGTAGGCCTGCTGACTGAGCGCTGGGAGCCGGGAGCCTTTCCTGCAGTCAGTCGGTCGGTCAGTGAGTGAGTGAGTGTGTGTGCTGAAGGGAAGCTCCAGCCCGGCGTCCGTCCCCACCGGGGAGGAGTAGGCCTGCTGACTGAGCGCTGGGAGCCGGGAGCCTTTCCTGCAGTCAGTCGGTCGGTCAGTGAGTGAGTGAGTGTGTGTGCTGAAGGGAAGCTCCAGCCCGGCGTCCGTCCCCACCGGGGAGGAGTAGGCCTGCTGACTGAGCGCTGGGAGCCGGGAGCCTTTCCTGCAGTCAGTCGGTCGGTCAGTGAGTGAGTGAGTGTGTGTGCTGAAGGGAAGCTCCAGCCCGGCGTCCGTCCCCACCGGGGAGGAGTAGGCCTGCTGACTGAGCGCTGGGAGCCGGGAGCCTTTCCTGCAGTCAGTCGGTCGGTCAGTGAGTGAGTGAGTGTGTGTGCTGAAGGGAAGCTCCAGCCCGGCGTCCGTCCCCACCGGGGAGTTGTGCCCGGGCCCGGGCCTCCTGCCGACGGACCGTGTGGCGCATTGTCCCGACTGCGGACTTTCTCCAGCAAAAAGGCGGAGGTGCAGTACCGCCATTTCGCCACACGAGGGACGGAATGGCACCCAACTGCCCCCTGGTGTCGAAAAAGCGCAAGGGCACCCGGGCCGGTCCGCCCCAGGCAGCGGGCGAGATGCAGCACCGGGGGCCCGGCCTGCCTGCCCTGGAGGTCAGCCTGCCAGCCCTGGAGGTCTGCCTTCCAGCCCTGGAGGACAGCCTGCCTGCCCTGGTAGCAGCACTGCCTGCCTTCCAGCCCTGGAGGTCTGCCTGTTAGCCCTGGAGGTCTGCTATCCAGCCCTGGTAGCAGCACTGCCTGCCCTGGAGGTCTGCCTGTTAGCCCTGGAGGACAGCCTGCCTGCCCTGGTAGCAGCACTGCCTGCCTTCCAGCCCTGGAGGTCTGCCTGTTAGCCCTGGAGGTCTGCTATCCAGCCCTGGTAGCAGCACTGCCTGCCCTGGAGGTCTGCCTGCCTGCCTTCCAGCCCTGGAGGTCTGCTATCCAGCCCTGGTAGCAGCACTGCCTGCCCTGGAGGTCTGCCTGCCTGCCCTGGAGGTCTGCCTTCCAGCCCTGGAGGACAGCCTGCCTGCCCTGGTAGCAGCACTGCCTGCCTTCCAGCCCTGGAGGTCTGCCTGTTAGCCCTGGAGGTCTGCTATCCAGCCCTGGTAGCAGCACTGCCTGCCCTGGAGGTCTGCCTGCCTGCCCTGGAGGTCTGCCTGTTAGCCCTGGAGGTCAGCCTGTTAGCCCTGGAGGTCTGCTATCCAGCCCTGGAGGTCAGCTATCCAGCCCTGGAGGTCTGCCTGCCTGCCCTGGAGGTCTGCCTGTTAGCCCTGGAGGTCTGCTATCCAGCCCTGGAGGTCTGCTATCCAGCCCTGGAGGTCTGCTATCCAGCCCTGGTAGCAGCACTGCCAGCCCTGGAGGTCTGCCTGTTAGCCCTGGAGGTCTGCTATCCAGCCCTGGTAGCAGCACTGCCTGCCCTGGAGGTCTGCCTGCCTGCCCTGGAGGTCTGCCTGTTAGCCCTGGAGGTCAGCCTGTTAGCCCTGGAGGTCTGCTATCCAGCCCTGGAGGTCAGCTATCCAGCCCTGGAGGTCTGCCTGCCTGCCTGCCTGCCCTGGAGGTCAGCCTGCCAGCCCTGGAGGTCTGCCTGTTAGCCCTGGAGGTCTGCTATCCAGCCCTGGAGGTCTGCTATCCAGCCCTGGTAGCAGCACTGCCAGCCCTGGAGGTCTGCCTGTTAGCCCTGGAGGTCTGCTATCCAGCCCTGGTAGCAGCACTGCCTGCCCTGGAGGTCTGCCTGCCTGCCCTGGAGGTCTGCCTGTTAGCCCTGGAGGTCTGCTATCCAGCCCTGGAGGTCTGCTATCCAGCCCTGGTAGCAGCACTGCCAGCCCTGGAGGTCTGCCTGTTAGCCCTGGAGGTCTGCTATCCAGCCCTGGTAGCAGCACTGCCTGCCCTGGAGGTCTGCCTGCCTGCCCTGGAGGTCTGCCTGTTAGCCCTGGAGGTCAGCCTGTTAGCCCTGGAGGTCTGCTATCCAGCCCTGGAGGTCAGCTATCCAGCCCTGGAGGTCTGCCTGCCTGCCTGCCTGCCCTGGAGGTCAGCCTGCCAGCCCTGGAGGTCTGCCTGTTAGCCCTGGAGGTCTGCTATCCAGCCCTGGAGGTCTGCTATCCAGCCCTGGTAGCAGCACTGCCAGCCCTGGAGGTCTGCCTGTTAGCCCTGGAGGTCTGCTATCCAGCCCTGGTAGCAGCACTGCCTGCCCTGGAGGTCTGCCTGCCTGCCCTGGAGGTCTGCCTGTTAGCCCTGGAGGTCTGCTATCCAGCCCTGGAGGTCTGCTATCCAGCCCTGGTAGCAGCACTGCCAGCCCTGGAGGTCTGCCTGTTAGCCCTGGAGGTCTGCTATCCAGCCCTGGTAGCAGCACTGCCTGCCCTGGAGGTCTGCCTGCCTGCCCTGGAGGTCTGCCTGTTAGCCCTGGAGGTCAGCCTGTTAGCCCTGGAGGTCTGCTATCCAGCCCTGGAGGTCAGCTATCCAGCCCTGGAGGTCTGCCTGCCTGCCTGCCTGCCCTGGAGGTCAGCCTGCCAGCCCTGGAGGTCTGCCTGTTAGCCCTGGAGGTCTGCTATCCAGCCCTGGAGGTCTGCTATCCAGCCCTGGTAGCAGCACTGCCAGCCCTGGAGGTCTGCCTGTTAGCCCTGGAGGTCTGCTATCCAGCCCTGGTAGCAGCACTGCCTGCCCTGGAGGTCTGCCTGCCTGCCCTGGAGGTCTGCCTGTTAGCCCTGGAGGTCTGCTATCCAGCCCTGGAGGTCTGCTATCCAGCCCTGGTAGCAGCACTGCCAGCCCTGGAGGTCTGCCTGTTAGCCCTGGAGGTCTGCTATCCAGCCCTGGTAGCAGCACTGCCTGCCCTGGAGGTCTGCCTGCCTGCCCTGGAGGTCTGCCTGTTAGCCCTGGAGGTCAGCCTGTTAGCCCTGGAGGTCTGCTATCCAGCCCTGGAGGTCAGCTATCCAGCCCTGGAGGTCTGCCTGCCTGCCTGCCTGCCCTGGAGGTCAGCCTGCCAGCCCTGGAGGTCTGCCTGTTAGCCCTGGAGGTCTGCTATCCAGCCCTGGTAGCAGCACTGCCTGCCCTGGAGGTCAGCCTGTTAGCCCTGGAGGACAGCCTGCCTGCCCTGGTAGCAGCACTGCCTGCCTTCCAGCCCTGGAGGTCTGCCTGTTAGCCCTGGAGGTCTGCTATCCAGCCCTGGTAGCAGCACTGCCTGCCCTGGAGGTCTGCCTGCCTGCCTTCCAGCCCTGGAGGTCTGCTATCCATCCCTGGAGGTCTGCCTGCCTGCCATCCAGCCCTGGAGGTCTGCTATCCAGCCCTGGTAGCAGCACTGCCTGCCCTGGAGGTCTGCTATCCAGCCCTGGAGGACAGCCTGCCTGCCCTGGTAGCAGCACTGCCTGCCCTGGAGGTCTGCTATCCAGCCCTGGAGGACAGCCTGCCTGCCCTGGTAGCAGCACTGCCTGCCCTGGAGGTCTGCTATCCAGCCCTGGAGGACAGCCTGCCTGCCCTGGTAGCAGCACTGCCTGCCCTGGAGGTCAGCCTGTTAGCCCTGGAGGTCTGCCTGCCTGCCCTGGAGGTCAGCCTGTTAGCCCTGGAGGTCTGCCTGCCTGCCATCCAGCCCTGGCAGCAGCACTGCCTGCCCTGGTAGCAGCACTGCCTGCCCTGGAGGTCTGCTATCCAGCCCTGGTAGCAGCACTGCCTGCCCTGGAGGTCTGCCTGCCTGCCCTGGAGGTCTGCCTGTTAGCCCTGGAGGTCAGCCTGTTAGCCCTGGAGGTCTGCTATCCAGCCCTGGAGGTCAGCTATCCAGCCCTGGAGGTCTGCCTGCCTGCCTGCCTGCCCTGGAGGTCTGCCTGTTAGCCCTGGAGGTCTGCTATCCAGCCCTGGAGGTCTGCTATCCAGCCCTGGTAGCAGCACTGCCAGCCCTGGAGGTCTGCCTGTTAGCCCTGGAGGTCTGCTATCCAGCCCTGGTAGCAGCACTGCCTGCCCTGGAGGTCTGCCTGCCTGCCTTCCAGCCCTGGAGGTCTGCTATCCAGCCCTGGTAGCAGCACTGCCTGCCCTGGAGGTCTGCCTGCCTGCCCTGGAGGTCTGCCTTCCAGCCCTGGAGGTCTGCTATCCAGCCCTGGTAGCAGCACTGCCTGCCCTGGAGGTCTGCCTGCCTGCCTTCCAGCCCTGGAGGTCTGCTATCCAGCCCTGGTAGCAGCACTGCCTGCCCTGGAGGTCTGCCTGCCTGCCCTGGAGGTCTGCCTGTTAGCCCTGGAGGTCAGCCTGTTAGCCCTGGAGGTCTGCTATCCAGCCCTGGAGGTCAGCTATCCAGCCCTGGAGGTCTGCTATCCAGCCCTGGAGGTCTGCCTGCCTGCCTGCCTGCCCTGGAGGTCAGCCTGCCAGCCCTGGAGGTCTGCCTGTTAGCCCTGGAGGTCTGCTATCCAGCCCTGGTAGCAGCACTGCCTGCCCTGGAGGTCTGCCTGCCTGCCCTGGAGGTCTGCCTGTTAGCCCTGGAGGTCAGCCTGTTAGCCCTGGAGGTCTGCTATCCAGCCCTGGAGGTCAGCTATCCAGCCCTGGAGGTCTGCCTGCCTGCCTGCCTGCCCTGGAGGTCAGCCTGCCAGCCCTGGAGGTCTGCCTGTTAGCCCTGGAGGTCTGCTATCCAGCCCTGGAGGTCTGCTATCCAGCCCTGGTAGCAGCACTGCCAGCCCTGGAGGTCTGCCTGTTAGCCCTGGAGGTCTGCTATCCAGCCCTGGTAGCAGCACTGCCTGCCCTGGAGGTCTGCCTGCCTGCCCTGGAGGTCTGCCTGTTAGCCCTGGAGGTCAGCCTGTTAGCCCTGGAGGTCTGCTATCCAGCCCTGGAGGTCAGCTATCCAGCCCTGGAGGTCTGCTATCCAGCCCTGGAGGTCTGCCTGCCTGCCTGCCTGCCCTGGAGGTCAGCCTGCCAGCCCTGGAGGTCTGCCTGTTAGCCCTGGAGGTCTGCTATCCAGCCCTGGTAGCAGCACTGCCTGCCCTGGAGGTCAGCCTGTTAGCCCTGGAGGACAGCCTGCCTGCCCTGGTAGCAGCACTGCCTGCCTTCCAGCCCTGGAGGTCAGCCTGCCAGCCCTGGAGGTCTGCCTTCCAGCCCTGGAGGACAGCCTGCCTGCCCTGGTAGCAGCACTGCCTGCCTTCCAGCCCTGGAGGTCTGCCTGTTAGCCCTGGAGGTCTGCTATCCAGCCCTGGTAGCAGCACTGCCTGCCCTGGAGGTCTGCCTGCCTGCCTTCCAGCCCTGGAGGTCTGCTATCCAGCCCTGGTAGCAGCACTGCCTGCCCTGGAGGTCTGCCTGCCTGCCCTGGAGGTCTGCCTGTTAGCCCTGGAGGTCAGCCTGTTAGCCCTGGAGGTCTGCTATCCAGCCCTGGAGGTCAGCTATCCAGCCCTGGAGGTCTGCTATCCAGCCCTGGAGGTCTGCCTGCCTGCCTGCCTGCCCTGGAGGTCAGCCTGCCAGCCCTGGAGGTCTGCCTGTTAGCCCTGGAGGTCTGCTATCCAGCCCTGGTAGCAGCACTGCCAGCCCTGGAGGTCTGCCTGTTAGCCCTGGAGGTCTGCCTGCCTGCCCTGGTAGCAGCACGGCCTACCTGCCTGCCTGCCCTCGAGGTCTGCCTGCCTGCCTGCCCTGGAGGTCAGCCTTCCAGCCCTGGCAGCAGCACGGCCTACCTGCCTGCCAGCCTGCCCTCCCCAGCCACACAGCCCTGCCTGCCTGCCTGCCAGCCCTGGAGGTCTCCCTGCCAGCCCTGGAGGTCTGCCTGCCTGCCTGCCTGCCTGCCTGCCTGCCCTGGAGGTCTGCCATCCTGCCTTCCAGCCCTGGAGGTCAGCCTGCCAGCCCTGGAGGTCAGCCTGTTAGCCCTGGAGGTCTGCCTGCCTGCCTGCCTGCCTGCCCTGGAGGTCAGCCTGCCAGCCCTGGAGGTCTGCCTGCCTGCCTGCCTGCCCTGGAGGTCAGCCTGCCAGCCCTGGCAGCAGCACGGCCTACCTGCCTGCCTGCCCTGGAGGTCTGCCTGCCTGCCTGCCCTGGAGGTCAGCCTTCCAGCCCTGGCAGCAGCACGGCCTACCTGCCTGCCAGCCTGCCCTCCCCAGCCACACAGCCCTGCCTGCCTGCCTGCCAGCCCTGGAGGTCTCCCTGCCAGCCCTGGAGGTCTGCCTGCCTGCCTGCCTGCCTGCCTGCCTGCCCTGGAGGTCTGCCATCCTGCCTTCCAGCCCTGGAGGTCAGCCTGCCAGCCCTGGAGGTCAGCCTGTTAGCCCTGGAGGTCTGCCTGCCTGCCTGCCTGCCTGCCCTGGAGGTCAGCCTGCCAGCCCTGGAGGTCTGCCTGCCTGCCTGCCTGCCCTGGAGGTCAGCCTGCCAGCCCTGGCAGCAGCACGGCCTACCTGCCTGCCTGCCCTGGAGGTCTGCCTGCCTGCCTGCCCTGGAGGTCAGCCTTCCAGCCCTGGCAGCAGCACGGCCTACCTGCCTGCCAGCCTGCCCTCCCCAGCCACACAGCCCTGCCTGCCTGCCTGCCAGCCCTGGAGGTCTCCCTGCCAGCCCTGGAGGTCTGCCTGCCTGCCTGCCTGCCTGCCTGCCTGCCCTGGAGGTCTGCCATCCTGCCTTCCAGCCCTGGAGGTCAGCCTGCCAGCCCTGGAGGTCAGCCTGTTAGCCCTGGAGGTCTGCCTGCCTGCCTGCCTGCCTGCCCTGGAGGTCTGCCTGCCTGCCTGCCCCGGAGGTCAGCCCCAGGCAGCCGGGTGGCCTGCCTGCTGCTGCTAGGCCGCTGCCCCGAGCCGCCGACCCCATCGACAGGAACACGAGAGAGTTTACAAGCGAGAGGAGGCCACATATTCGACACCTTTCGTGCTCGTTTTAGTCTCCAGTCTGTTTTGACGTGTGTTATTCTGAATCTGCTGCTTTAACTCAAGGGATTCTGTCGCGATTGATGCCTTGTCCTTCGCTGTATGTTTGCACTGGTGTTGTAAGTCGCCCTCTGTAAGATCATCATTTATTATCTGCCAAGAAATAAAGATCATCATAATGTTCCCCAACTTTCAGCTTCTGGGGAGTTTGTTCCAGAGTGTGACGACTCTCTCTCTATCACCATCTCTCTCTCTATCTCCATCTCTCTATCACCATCTCTCTCTCTATCTCCATCTCTCTATCACCATCTCTCTCTCTATCTCTATCTCTCTATCACCATCTCTCTCTCCATCTCCATCTCTCTCTCTATCTCCATCTCTCTCTATCTCCATCTCTATCTCCATCTCTCTATCTCCACCTCTCTCTCCCTCTCCACCTCTCTCTCTCTCTATCTCTCCCTCTCTCTCACTGTGTGTGTGTGTGTGTGTGTGTGTGTGTGTGTGTGTGTGTGTGTGTGTGTGTGTGTGTGTGTGTGTGTGTACAGCAGTGTCCCTAGACGAGAGAGAGATCCCTAGACGGGGAAATTACTTTCAAACTGCAGTACCGAAATGTGTCCGTTAGATGGCAGCATGCACCAAGGAATGAAGGAAAGTGCAAAACAAAATGAAAAGGCACATCGCCTGGGCGAAAAATAATCGTAACAAATCAACGGGGGCATTTCTCCGAAAACTAACACCGGGGCAGTGCTCAGGGGGGTCCCACCTCGTGGCCACCCGGTTTGGGGGGCGATCGGGGCCGGTTCCGAAAATCGCTAAATCTCCCATAGCCAGCCCACGCTCCATCCGATAGAGCAATGCCGGGCGGCCGGCCGGCAACTACGGATCATAAGAAATCAACGGGGGCATTTCTCCGAAAACTAACACCGGGGCAGTGCTCAGGGGGGTCCCACCTCGTGGCCACCCGGTTTGGGGGGCGATCGGGGCCGGTTCCGAAAATCGCTAAATCTCCCATAGCCAGCCCACGCTCCATCCGATAGAGCAATGCCGGGCGGCCGGCCGGCAACTACGGATCATAAGAAATCAACGGGGGCATTTCTCCGAAAACTAACACCGGGGCAGTGCTCAGGGGGGTCCCACCTCGTGGCCACCCGGTTTGGGGGGCGATCGGGGCCGGTTCCGAAAATCGCTAAATCTCCCATAGCCAGCCCACGCTCCATCCGATAGAGCAATGCCGGGCGGCCGGCCGGCAACTACGGATCATAAGAAATCAACGGGGGCATTTCTCCGAAAACTAACACCGGGGCAGTGCTCAGGGGGGTCCCACCTCGTGGCCACCCGGTTTGGGGGGCCATCGGGGCCGGCTGAAGAATCGCCCATACTCTGCCATAGGCAGCCCACGGTCCATCCGATCAGAGCAATGCCGGGCGGCCGGCAACCTATGGATCATAACACATCAACGGAGGCATGATAAGAGCATCTTTTATTATCTGCCAAGAAATATAGACCATCACAATGTTCCCCAACTTTCAGCTTCTACCACATCGCTGGGGAGTTTATTCCACTGTGTGACTACTCTCTCTCTATCTCTCTCTCTCTCTCTCTCTCTCTCTCTCTCTCTCTCTCTGTGTGTGTGTGTGTGTGTGTGTGTGTGTGTGTGTGTGTGTGTGTGTGTGTGTGTGTGTGTGTGTGTGTGTACAGCAGTGTCTCCGGTTTTCCTTTTGGAATGCCTTGAAGCCGGGGGGGCTTTGCACTCATGAGAACATAGGGTGTCCTTGCCCTCCTTTCGCAGCCCAGGGCATTGAGAGATCCCTAGACGGGGAAATTACTTTCAAACTGCAGTACCGAAATGTGTCCGTTAGATGGTAGCATGCACCAAGGAATGAAGGAAAGTGCAAAACAAAATGAAAAGGCACATCGCCTGGGCGAAAAATAATCGTAACAAATCAACGGGGGCATTTCTCCGAAAACTAACACCGGGGCAGTGCTCAGGGGGGTCCCACCTCGTGGCCACCCGGTTTGGGGGGCGATCGGGGCCGGTTCCGAAAATCGCTAAATCTCCCATAGCCAGCCCACGCTCCATCCGATAGAGCAATGCCGGGCGGCCGGCCGGCAACTACGGATCATAACAAATCAACGGGGGCATTTCTCCGAAAACTAACACCGGGGCAGTGCTCAGGGGGGTCCCACCTCGTGGCCACCCGGTTTGGGGGGCGATCGGGGCCGGTTCCGAAAATCGCTAAATCTCCCATAGCCAGCACACGCTCCATCCGATAGAGCAATGCCGGGCGGCCGGCCGGCAACTACGGATCATAACAAATCAACGGGGGCATTTCTCCGAAAACTAACACCGGGGCAGTGCTCAGGGGGGTCCCACCTCGTGGCCACCCGGTTTGGGGGGCGATCGGGGCCGGTTCCGAAAATCGCTAAATCTCCCATAGCCAGCCCACGCTCCATCCGATAGAGCAATGCCGGGCGGCCGGCCGGCAACTACGGATCATAACAAATCAACGGGGGCATTTCTCGGAAAACTAACACCGGGGCAGTGCTCAGGGGGGTCCCACCTCGTGGCCACCCGGTTTGGGGGGCCATCGGGGCCGGTTCCGAAAATCGCTAAATCTCCCATAGCCAGCCCACGCTCCATCCGATAGAGCAATGCCGGGCGGCCGGCCGGCAACTACGGATCATAACAAATCAACGGGGGCAGTTCTCCAGAAACTAACACCGGGGCAGTGCTCAGGAGGCTCCCAGCTATCAGCCACCCTATCCCGGGACCGATGGGAGCACTTTAAAATTTTCGAGTCAGGGGACCAGACGGCCGAGTGAAAAACTTTGAAAAATATTCTATCTCCTCACTCCCATTGACTTTGCATTAGGGCGACCAGGCGGCCGGCGGAAAAAAAATCATAACAAATCAACGGGGGCATTTCTCCAGAAACTAACACCGGGGCTGTGCTCAGGGGGCTCCCAGCTATCAGCCACCCTACCCTGGGACCGATGGGAGCACTTTAAAATTTTCGAGTCAGGGGACCAGACGGCCGAGTGAAAAACTTTGAAAAATATTCTATCTCCTCACTCCCATTGACTTTGCATTAGGGCGACCAGGCGGCCGGCGGAAAAAAAATCATAACAAATCAACGGGGGCATTTCTCCAGAAACTAACACCGGGGCAGTGCTCAGGGGGCTCCCAGCTATCAGCCACCCTACCCTGGGACCGATGGGAGCACTTTAAAATTTTCGAGTCAGGGGACCAGACGGCCGAGTGAAAAACTTTGAAAAATATTCTATCTCCTCACTCCCATTGACTTTGCATTAGGGCGACCAGGCGGCCGGCGGAAAAAAAATCATAACAAATCAACGGGGGCATTTCTCCAGAAACTAACACCGGGGCTGTGCTCAGGGGGCTCCCAGCTATCAGCCACCCTACCCTGGGACCGATGGGAGCACTTTAAAATTTTCGAGTCAGGGGACCAGACGGCCGAGTGAAAAACTTTGAAAAATATTCTATCTCCTCACTCCCATTGACTTTGCATTAGGGCGACCAGGCGGCCGGCGGAAAAAAAATCATAACAAATCAACGGGGGCATTTCTCCAGAAACTAACACCGGGGCAGTGCTCAGGGGGCTCCCAGCTATCAGCCACCCTACCCTGGGACCGATGGGAGCACTTTAAAATTTTCGAGTCAGGGGACCAGACGGCCGAGTGAAAAACTTTGAAAAATATTCTATATCCTCACTCCCATTGACTTTGCATTAGGGCGACCAGGCGGCCGGCGGAAAAAAAATCATAACAAATCAACGGGGGCATTTCTCCAGAAACTAACACCGGGGCAGTGCTCAGGGGGCTCCCAGCTATCAGCCACCCTACCCTGGGACCGATGGGAGCACTTTAAAATTTTCGAGTCAGGGGACCAGACGGCCGAGTGAAAAACTTTGAAAAATATTCTATCTCCTCACTCCCATTGACTTTGCATTAGGGCGACCAGGCGGCCGGCGGAAAAAAAATCATAACAAATCAACGGGGGCATTTCTCCAGAAACTAACACCGGGGCTGTGCTCAGGGGGCTCCCAGCTATCAGCCACCCTACCCTGGGACCGATGGGAGCACTTTAAAATTTTCGAGTCAGGGGACCAGACGGCCGAGTGAAAAACTTTGAAAAATATTCTATCTCCTCACTCCCATTGACTTTGCATTAGGGCGACCAGGCGGCCGGCGGAAAAAAAATCATAACAAATCAACGGGGGCATTTCTCCAGAAACTAACACCGGGGCAGTGCTCAGGGGGCTCCCAGCTATCAGCCACCCTACCCTGGGACCGATGGGAGCACTTTAAAATTTTCGAGTCAGGGGACCAGACGGCCGAGTGAAAAACTTTGAAAAATATTCTATCTCCTCACTCCCATTGACTTTGCATTAGGGCGACCAGGCGGCCGGCGGAAAAAAAATCATAACAAATCAACGGGGGCATTTCTCCAGAAACTAACACCGGGGCTGTGCTCAGGGGGCTCCCAGCTATCAGCCACCCTACCCTGGGACCGATGGGAGCACTTTAAAATTTTCGAGTCAGGGGACCAGACGGCCGAGTGAAAAACTTTGAAAAATATTCTATCTCCTCACTCCCATTGACTTTGCATTAGGGCGACCAGGCGGCCGGCGGAAAAAAAATCATAACAAATCAACGGGGGCATTTCTCCAGAAACTAACACCGGGGCTGTGCTCAGGGGGCTCCCAGCTATCAGCCACCCTACCCTGGGACCGATGGGAGCACTTTAAAATTTTCGAGTCAGGGGACCAGACGGCCGAGTGAAAAACTTTGAAAAATATTCTATCTCCTCACTCCCATTGACTTTGCATTAGGGCGACCAGGCGGCCGGCGGAAAAAAAATCATAACAAATCAACGGGGGCATTTCTCCAGAAACTAACACCGGGGCAGTGCTCAGGGGGCTCCCAGCTATCAGCCACCCTACCCTGGGACCGATGGGAGCACTTTAAAATTTTCGAGTCAGGGGACCAGACGGCCGAGTGAAAAACTTTGAAAAATATTCTATCTCCTCACTCCCATTGACTTTGCATTAGGGCGACCAGGCGGCCGGCGGAAAAAAAATCATAACAAATCAACGGGGGCATTTCTCCAGAAACTAACACCGGGGCTGTGCTCAGGGGGCTCCCAGCTATCAGCCCCCCGGGTCTGGGGGCATTGTTTTTCTTTTTAATCATTTTGAGCATTTCCCCCAGTTTAGAGATGTGTGCCCCTAGACAACCCATTGAGAATAACTATGAAATGTTCTGAAGTTTTGATTTTCAAATGTCGGTGAAAATTGAAAAACGTCATATATTCTTCAAAGGAAGCATGGGGCGATGGTAGGGAGAGTCCCCGCAGCGTGCCTCGGCAGCGATGGGAGCGTTTTCGATGTCCCCGTCCCCCCGCCCCATAGGGATGGAAGGGGAGTTGGGTGACCAGGCGCGAGGGGGCCGGAGCGAGCCCGGGCCCGGGCCTCCTGCTGACGGAGCGCTGGGAGCCGGGAGCCGTCGGTCAGTGAGTGCTGAAGGAAAGCTCCAGCGCGGAGCCCGCACCCACCGGGGAGGTGTAGCCCTGCAGGCTGAGCGCCGGGAGCCGTCGGTCAGTGAGTGCTGAAGGAAAGCTCCAGCGCGGAGCCCGCACCCACCGGGGAGGTGTAGCCCTGCAGGCTGAGCGCCGGGAGCCGTCGGTCAGTGAGTGCTGAAGGAAAGCTCCAGCGCGGAGCCCGCACCCACCGGGGAGGTGTAGCCCTGCAGGCTGAGCGCCGGGAGCCGTCGGTCAGTGAGTGCTGAAGGAAAGCTCCAGCGCGGAGCCCGCACCCACCGGGGAGGTGTAGCCCTGCAGGCTGAGCGCCGGGAGCCGTCGGTCAGTGAGTGCTGAAGGAAAGCTCCAGCGCGGAGCCCGCACCCACCGGGGAGGTGTAGCCCTGCAGGCTGAGCGCCGGGAGCCGTCGGTCAGTGAGTGCTGAAGGAAAGCTCCAGCGCGGAGCCCGCACCCACCGGGGAGGTGTAGCCCTGCAGGCTGAGCGCCGGGAGCCGTCGGTCGGTCGGTCGGTCAGTCAGTGAGTGAGTGAGTGTGTGTTGCGCTGGAGGAAAGCTCCAGCCCGGCGTCCGTCCCCACCGGGGAGGAGTAGGCCTGCTGACTGAGCGCTGGGAGCCGGGAGCCTTTCCTGCAGTCAGTCGGTCGGTCAGTGAGTGAGTGAGTGTGTGTGCTGAAGGGAAGCTCCAGCCCGGCGTCCGTCCCCACCGGGGAGGAGTAGGCCTGCTGACTGAGCGCTGGGAGCCGGGAGCCTTTCCTGCAGTCAGTCGGTCGGTCAGTGAGTGAGTGAGTGTGTGTGCTGAAGGGAAGCTCCAGCCCGGCGTCCGTCCCCACCGGGGAGGAGTAGGCCTGCTGACTGAGCGCTGGGAGCCGGGAGCCTTTCCTGCAGTCAGTCGGTCGGTCAGTGAGTGAGTGAGTGTGTGTGCTGAAGGGAAGCTCCAGCCCGGCGTCCGTCCCCACCGGGGAGGAGTAGGCCTGCTGACTGAGCGCTGGGAGCCGGGAGCCTTTCCTGCAGTCAGTCGGTCGGTCAGTGAGTGAGTGAGTGTGTGTGCTGAAGGGAAGCTCCAGCCCGGCGTCCGTCCCCACCGGGGAGGAGTAGGCCTGCTGACTGAGCGCTGGGAGCCGGGAGCCTTTCCTGCAGTCAGTCGGTCGGTCAGTGAGTGAGTGAGTGTGTGTGCTGAAGGGAAGCTCCAGCCCGGCGTCCGTCCCCACCGGGGAGTTGTGCCCGGGCCCGGGCCTCCTGCCGACGGACCGTGTGGCGCATTGTCCCGACTGCGGACTTTCTCCAGCAAAAAGGCGGAGGTGCAGTACCGCCATTTCGCCACACGAGGGACGGAATGGCACCCAACTGCCCCCTGGTGTCGAAAAAGCGCAAGGGCACCCGGGCCGGTCCGCCCCAGGCAGCGGGCGAGATGCAGCACCGGGGGCCCGGCCTGCCTGCCCTGGAGGTCAGCCTGCCAGCCCTGGAGGTCTGCCTTCCAGCCCTGGAGGACAGCCTGCCTGCCCTGGTAGCAGCACTGCCTGCCTTCCAGCCCTGGAGGTCTGCCTGTTAGCCCTGGAGGTCTGCTATCCAGCCCTGGTAGCAGCACTGCCTGCCCTGGAGGTCTGCCTGTTAGCCCTGGAGGACAGCCTGCCTGCCCTGGTAGCAGCACTGCCTGCCTTCCAGCCCTGGAGGTCTGCCTGTTAGCCCTGGAGGTCTGCTATCCAGCCCTGGTAGCAGCACTGCCTGCCCTGGAGGTCTGCCTGCCTGCCTTCCAGCCCTGGAGGTCTGCTATCCAGCCCTGGTAGCAGCACTGCCTGCCCTGGAGGTCTGCCTGCCTGCCCTGGAGGTCTGCCTTCCAGCCCTGGAGGACAGCCTGCCTGCCCTGGTAGCAGCACTGCCTGCCTTCCAGCCCTGGAGGTCTGCCTGTTAGCCCTGGAGGTCTGCTATCCAGCCCTGGTAGCAGCACTGCCTGCCCTGGAGGTCTGCCTGCCTGCCCTGGAGGTCTGCCTGTTAGCCCTGGAGGTCAGCCTGTTAGCCCTGGAGGTCTGCTATCCAGCCCTGGAGGTCAGCTATCCAGCCCTGGAGGTCTGCCTGCCTGCCCTGGAGGTCTGCCTGTTAGCCCTGGAGGTCTGCTATCCAGCCCTGGAGGTCTGCTATCCAGCCCTGGAGGTCTGCTATCCAGCCCTGGTAGCAGCACTGCCAGCCCTGGAGGTCTGCCTGTTAGCCCTGGAGGTCTGCTATCCAGCCCTGGTAGCAGCACTGCCTGCCCTGGAGGTCTGCCTGCCTGCCCTGGAGGTCTGCCTGTTAGCCCTGGAGGTCAGCCTGTTAGCCCTGGAGGTCTGCTATCCAGCCCTGGAGGTCAGCTATCCAGCCCTGGAGGTCTGCCTGCCTGCCTGCCTGCCCTGGAGGTCAGCCTGCCAGCCCTGGAGGTCTGCCTGTTAGCCCTGGAGGTCTGCTATCCAGCCCTGGAGGTCTGCTATCCAGCCCTGGTAGCAGCACTGCCAGCCCTGGAGGTCTGCCTGTTAGCCCTGGAGGTCTGCTATCCAGCCCTGGTAGCAGCACTGCCTGCCCTGGAGGTCTGCCTGCCTGCCCTGGAGGTCTGCCTGTTAGCCCTGGAGGTCTGCTATCCAGCCCTGGAGGTCTGCTATCCAGCCCTGGTAGCAGCACTGCCAGCCCTGGAGGTCTGCCTGTTAGCCCTGGAGGTCTGCTATCCAGCCCTGGTAGCAGCACTGCCTGCCCTGGAGGTCTGCCTGCCTGCCCTGGAGGTCTGCCTGTTAGCCCTGGAGGTCAGCCTGTTAGCCCTGGAGGTCTGCTATCCAGCCCTGGAGGTCAGCTATCCAGCCCTGGAGGTCTGCCTGCCTGCCTGCCTGCCCTGGAGGTCAGCCTGCCAGCCCTGGAGGTCTGCCTGTTAGCCCTGGAGGTCTGCTATCCAGCCCTGGAGGTCTGCTATCCAGCCCTGGTAGCAGCACTGCCAGCCCTGGAGGTCTGCCTGTTAGCCCTGGAGGTCTGCTATCCAGCCCTGGTAGCAGCACTGCCTGCCCTGGAGGTCTGCCTGCCTGCCCTGGAGGTCTGCCTGTTAGCCCTGGAGGTCTGCTATCCAGCCCTGGAGGTCTGCTATCCAGCCCTGGTAGCAGCACTGCCAGCCCTGGAGGTCTGCCTGTTAGCCCTGGAGGTCTGCTATCCAGCCCTGGTAGCAGCACTGCCTGCCCTGGAGGTCTGCCTGCCTGCCCTGGAGGTCTGCCTGTTAGCCCTGGAGGTCAGCCTGTTAGCCCTGGAGGTCTGCTATCCAGCCCTGGAGGTCAGCTATCCAGCCCTGGAGGTCTGCCTGCCTGCCTGCCTGCCCTGGAGGTCAGCCTGCCAGCCCTGGAGGTCTGCCTGTTAGCCCTGGAGGTCTGCTATCCAGCCCTGGAGGTCTGCTATCCAGCCCTGGTAGCAGCACTGCCAGCCCTGGAGGTCTGCCTGTTAGCCCTGGAGGTCTGCTATCCAGCCCTGGTAGCAGCACTGCCTGCCCTGGAGGTCTGCCTGCCTGCCCTGGAGGTCTGCCTGTTAGCCCTGGAGGTCTGCTATCCAGCCCTGGAGGTCTGCTATCCAGCCCTGGTAGCAGCACTGCCAGCCCTGGAGGTCTGCCTGTTAGCCCTGGAGGTCTGCTATCCAGCCCTGGTAGCAGCACTGCCTGCCCTGGAGGTCTGCCTGCCTGCCCTGGAGGTCTGCCTGTTAGCCCTGGAGGTCAGCCTGTTAGCCCTGGAGGTCTGCTATCCAGCCCTGGAGGTCAGCTATCCAGCCCTGGAGGTCTGCCTGCCTGCCTGCCTGCCCTGGAGGTCAGCCTGCCAGCCCTGGAGGTCTGCCTGTTAGCCCTGGAGGTCTGCTATCCAGCCCTGGAGGTCTGCTATCCAGCCCTGGTAGCAGCACTGCCAGCCCTGGAGGTCTGCCTGTTAGCCCTGGAGGTCTGCTATCCAGCCCTGGTAGCAGCACTGCCTGCCCTGGAGGTCTGCCTGCCTGCCCTGGAGGTCTGCCTGTTAGCCCTGGAGGTCAGCCTGTTAGCCCTGGAGGTCTGCTATCCAGCCCTGGAGGTCAGCTATCCAGCCCTGGAGGTCTGCTATCCAGCCCTGGAGGTCTGCCTGCCTGCCTGCCTGCCCTGGAGGTCAGCCTGCCAGCCCTGGAGGTCTGCCTGTTAGCCCTGGAGGTCTGCTATCCAGCCCTGGTAGCAGCACTGCCTGCCCTGGAGGTCAGCCTGTTAGCCCTGGAGGACAGCCTGCCTGCCCTGGTAGCAGCACTGCCTGCCTTCCAGCCCTGGAGGTCAGCCTGCCAGCCCTGGAGGTCTGCCTTCCAGCCCTGGAGGACAGCCTGCCTGCCCTGGTAGCAGCACTGCCTGCCTTCCAGCCCTGGAGGTCTGCCTGTTAGCCCTGGAGGTCTGCTATCCAGCCCTGGTAGCAGCACTGCCTGCCCTGGAGGTCTGCCTGCCTGCCTTCCAGCCCTGGAGGTCTGCTATCCAGCCCTGGTAGCAGCACTGCCTGCCCTGGAGGTCTGCCTGCCTGCCCTGGAGGTCTGCCTGTTAGCCCTGGAGGTCAGCCTGTTAGCCCTGGAGGTCTGCTATCCAGCCCTGGAGGTCAGCTATCCAGCCCTGGAGGTCTGCTATCCAGCCCTGGAGGTCTGCCTGCCTGCCTGCCTGCCCTGGAGGTCAGCCTGCCAGCCCTGGAGGTCTGCCTGTTAGCCCTGGAGGTCTGCTATCCAGCCCTGGTAGCAGCACTGCCAGCCCTGGAGGTCTGCCTGTTAGCCCTGGAGGTCTGCCTGCCTGCCCTGGTAGCAGCACGGCCTACCTGCCTGCCTGCCCTCGAGGTCTGCCTGCCTGCCTGCCCTGGAGGTCAGCCTTCCAGCCCTGGCAGCAGCACGGCCTACCTGCCTGCCAGCCTGCCCTCCCCAGCCACACAGCCCTGCCTGCCTGCCTGCCAGCCCTGGAGGTCTCCCTGCCAGCCCTGGAGGTCTGCCTGCCTGCCTGCCTGCCTGCCTGCCTGCCCTGGAGGTCTGCCATCCTGCCTTCCAGCCCTGGAGGTCAGCCTGCCAGCCCTGGAGGTCAGCCTGTTAGCCCTGGAGGTCTGCCTGCCTGCCTGCCTGCCTGCCCTGGAGGTCAGCCTGCCAGCCCTGGAGGTCTGCCTGCCTGCCTGCCTGCCCTGGAGGTCAGCCTGCCAGCCCTGGCAGCAGCACGGCCTACCTGCCTGCCTGCCCTGGAGGTCTGCCTGCCTGCCTGCCCTGGAGGTCAGCCTTCCAGCCCTGGCAGCAGCACGGCCTACCTGCCTGCCAGCCTGCCCTCCCCAGCCACACAGCCCTGCCTGCCTGCCTGCCAGCCCTGGAGGTCTCCCTGCCAGCTGGAGGTCTGCCTGCCTGCCTGCCTGCCTGCCTGCCTGCCCTGGAGGTCTGCCATCCTGCCTTCCAGCCCTGGAGGTCAGCCTGCCAGCCCTGGAGGTCAGCCTGTTAGCCCTGGAGGTCTGCCTGCCTGCCTGCCTGCCTGCCCTGGAGGTCTGCCTGCCTGCCTGCCCCGGAGGTCAGCCCCAGGCAGCCGGGTGGCCTGCCTGCTGCTGCTAGGCCGCTGCCCCGAGCCGCCGACCCCATCGACAGGAACACGAGAGAGTTTACAAGCGAGAGGAGGCCACATATTCGACACCTTTCGTGCTCGTTTTAGTCTCCAGTCTGTTTTGACGTGTGTTATTCTGAATCTGCTGCTTTAACTCAAGGGATTCTGTCGCGATTGATGCCTTGTCCTTCGCTGTATGTTTGCACTGGTGTTGTAAGTCGCCCTCTGTAAGATCATCATTTATTATCTGCCAAGAAATAAAGATCATCATAATGTTCCCCAACTTTCAGCTTCTGGGGAGTTTGTTCCAGAGTGTGACGACTCTCTCTCTATCACCATCTCTCTCTCTATCTCCATCTCTCTATCACCATCTCTCTCTCTATCTCCATCTCTCTATCACCATCTCTCTCTCTATCTCTATCTCTCTATCACCATCTCTCTCTCCATCTCCATCTCTCTCTCTATCTCCATCTCTCTCTATCTCCATCTCTATCTCCATCTCTCTATCTCCACCTCTCTCTCCCTCTCCACCTCTCTCTCTCTCTATCTCTCCCTCTCTCTCACTGTGTGTGTGTGTGTGTGTGTGTGTGTGTGTGTGTGTGTGTGTGTGTGTGTGTGTGTGTGTGTGTGTGTGTACAGCAGTGTCCCTAGACGAGAGAGAGATCCCTAGACGGGGAAATTACTTTCAAACTGCAGTACCGAAATGTGTCCGTTAGATGGCAGCATGCACCAAGGAATGAAGGAAAGTGCAAAACAAAATGAAAAGGCACATCGCCTGGGCGAAAAATAATCGTAACAAATCAACGGGGGCATTTCTCCGAAAACTAACACCGGGGCAGTGCTCAGGGGGGTCCCACCTCGTGGCCACCCGGTTTGGGGGGCGATCGGGGCCGGTTCCGAAAATCGCTAAATCTCCCATAGCCAGCCCACGCTCCATCCGATAGAGCAATGCCGGGCGGCCGGCCGGCAACTACGGATCATAAGAAATCAACGGGGGCATTTCTCCGAAAACTAACACCGGGGCAGTGCTCAGGGGGGTCCCACCTCGTGGCCACCCGGTTTGGGGGGCGATCGGGGCCGGTTCCGAAAATCGCTAAATCTCCCATAGCCAGCCCACGCTCCATCCGATAGAGCAATGCCGGGCGGCCGGCCGGCAACTACGGATCATAAGAAATCAACGGGGGCATTTCTCCGAAAACTAACACCGGGGCAGTGCTCAGGGGGGTCCCACCTCGTGGCCACCCGGTTTGGGGGGCGATCGGGGCCGGTTCCGAAAATCGCTAAATCTCCCATAGCCAGCCCACGCTCCATCCGATAGAGCAATGCCGGGCGGCCGGCCGGCAACTACGGATCATAAGAAATCAACGGGGGCATTTCTCCGAAAACTAACACCGGGGCAGTGCTCAGGGGGGTCCCACCTCGTGGCCACCCGGTTTGGGGGGCCATCGGGGCCGGCTGAAGAATCGCCCATACTCTGCCATAGGCAGCCCACGGTCCATCCGATCAGAGCAATGCCGGGCGGCCGGCAACCTATGGATCATAACACATCAACGGAGGCATGATAAGAGCATCTTTTATTATCTGCCAAGAAATATAGACCATCACAATGTTCCCCAACTTTCAGCTTCTACCACATCGCTGGGGAGTTTATTCCACTGTGTGACTACTCTCTCTCTATCTCTCTCTCTCTCTCTCTCTCTCTCTCTCTGTGTGTGTGTGTGTGTGTGTGTGTGTGTGTGTGTGTGTGTGTGTGTGTGTGTGTGTGTGTGTGTGTGTGTACAGCAGTGTCTCCGGTTTTCCTTTTGGAATGCCTTGAAGCCGGGGGGGCTTTGCACTCATGAGAACATAGGGTGTCCTTGCCCTCCTTTCGCAGCCCAGGGCATTGAGAGATCCCTAGACGGGGAAATTACTTTCAAACTGCAGTACCGAAATGTGTCCGTTAGATGGTAGCATGCACCAAGGAATGAAGGAAAGTGCAAAACAAAATGAAAAGGCACATCGCCTGGGCGAAAAATAATCGTAACAAATCAACGGGGGCATTTCTCCGAAAACTAACACCGGGGCAGTGCTCAGGGGGGTCCCACCTCGTGGCCACCCGGTTTGGGGGGCGATCGGGGCCGGTTCCGAAAATCGCTAAATCTCCCATAGCCAGCCCACGCTCCATCCGATAGAGCAATGCCGGGCGGCCGGCCGGCAACTACGGATCATAACAAATCAACGGGGGCATTTCTCCGAAAACTAACACCGGGGCAGTGCTCAGGGGGGTCCCACCTCGTGGCCACCCGGTTTGGGGGGCGATCGGGGCCGGTTCCGAAAATCGCTAAATCTCCCATAGCCAGCACACGCTCCATCCGATAGAGCAATGCCGGGCGGCCGGCCGGCAACTACGGATCATAAGAAATCAACGGGGGCATTTCTCCGAAAACTAACACCGGGGCAGTGCTCAGGGGGGTCCCACCTCGTGGCCACCCGGTTTGGGGGGCGATCGGGGCCGGTTCCGAAAATCGCTAAATCTCCCATAGCCAGCCCACGCTCCATCCGATAGAGCAATGCCGGGCGGCCGGCCGGCAACTACGGATCATAACAAATCAACGGGGGCATTTCTCGGAAAACTAACACCGGGGCAGTGCTCAGGGGGGTCCCACCTCGTGGCCACCCGGTTTGGGGGGCCATCGGGGCCGGTTCCGAAAATCGCTAAATCTCCCATAGCCAGCCCACGCTCCATCCGATAGAGCAATGCCGGGCGGCCGGCCGGCAACTACGGATCATAACAAATCAACGGGGGCAGTTCTCCAGAAACTAACACCGGGGCAGTGCTCAGGAGGCTCCCAGCTATCAGCCACCCTATCCCGGGACCGATGGGAGCACTTTAAAATTTTCGAGTCAGGGGACCAGACGGCCGAGTGAAAAACTTTGAAAAATATTCTATCTCCTCACTCCCATTGACTTTGCATTAGGGCGACCAGGCGGCCGGCGGAAAAAAAATCATAACAAATCAACGGGGGCATTTCTCCAGAAACTAACACCGGGGCTGTGCTCAGGGGGCTCCCAGCTATCAGCCACCCTACCCTGGGACCGATGGGAGCACTTTAAAATTTTCGAGTCAGGGGACCAGACGGCCGAGTGAAAAACTTTGAAAAATATTCTATCTCCTCACTCCCATTGACTTTGCATTAGGGCGACCAGGCGGCCGGCGGAAAAAAAATCATAACAAATCAACGGGGGCATTTCTCCAGAAACTAACACCGGGGCAGTGCTCAGGGGGCTCCCAGCTATCAGCCACCCTACCCTGGGACCGATGGGAGCACTTTAAAATTTTCGAGTCAGGGGACCAGACGGCCGAGTGAAAAACTTTGAAAAATATTCTATCTCCTCACTCCCATTGACTTTGCATTAGGGCGACCAGGCGGCCGGCGGAAAAAAAATCATAACAAATCAACGGGGGCATTTCTCCAGAAACTAACACCGGGGCTGTGCTCAGGGGGCTCCCAGCTATCAGCCACCCTACCCTGGGACCGATGGGAGCACTTTAAAATTTTCGAGTCAGGGGACCAGACGGCCGAGTGAAAAACTTTGAAAAATATTCTATCTCCTCACTCCCATTGACTTTGCATTAGGGCGACCAGGCGGCCGGCGGAAAAAAAATCATAACAAATCAACGGGGGCATTTCTCCAGAAACTAACACCGGGGCAGTGCTCAGGGGGCTCCCAGCTATCAGCCACCCTACCCTGGGACCGATGGGAGCACTTTAAAATTTTCGAGTCAGGGGACCAGACGGCCGAGTGAAAAACTTTGAAAAATATTCTATATCCTCACTCCCATTGACTTTGCATTAGGGCGACCAGGCGGCCGGCGGAAAAAAAATCATAACAAATCAACGGGGGCATTTCTCCAGAAACTAACACCGGGGCAGTGCTCAGGGGGCTCCCAGCTATCAGCCACCCTACCCTGGGACCGATGGGAGCACTTTAAAATTTTCGAGTCAGGGGACCAGACGGCCGAGTGAAAAACTTTGAAAAATATTCTATCTCCTCACTCCCATTGACTTTGCATTAGGGCGACCAGGCGGCCGGCGGAAAAAAAATCATAACAAATCAACGGGGGCATTTCTCCAGAAACTAACACCGGGGCTGTGCTCAGGGGGCTCCCAGCTATCAGCCACCCTACCCTGGGACCGATGGGAGCACTTTAAAATTTTCGAGTCAGGGGACCAGACGGCCGAGTGAAAAACTTTGAAAAATATTCTATCTCCTCACTCCCATTGACTTTGCATTAGGGCGACCAGGCGGCCGGCGGAAAAAAAATCATAACAAATCAACGGGGGCATTTCTCCAGAAACTAACACCGGGGCAGTGCTCAGGGGGCTCCCAGCTATCAGCCACCCTACCCTGGGACCGATGGGAGCACTTTAAAATTTTCGAGTCAGGGGACCAGACGGCCGAGTGAAAAACTTTGAAAAATATTCTATCTCCTCACTCCCATTGACTTTGCATTAGGGCGACCAGGCGGCCGGCGGAAAAAAAATCATAACAAATCAACGGGGGCATTTCTCCAGAAACTAACACCGGGGCTGTGCTCAGGGGGCTCCCAGCTATCAGCCACCCTACCCTGGGACCGATGGGAGCACTTTAAAATTTTCGAGTCAGGGGACCAGACGGCCGAGTGAAAAACTTTGAAAAATATTCTATCTCCTCACTCCCATTGACTTTGCATTAGGGCGACCAGGCGGCCGGCGGAAAAAAAATCATAACAAATCAACGGGGGCATTTCTCCAGAAACTAACACCGGGGCTGTGCTCAGGGGGCTCCCAGCTATCAGCCACCCTACCCTGGGACCGATGGGAGCACTTTAAAATTTTCGAGTCAGGGGACCAGACGGCCGAGTGAAAAACTTTGAAAAATATTCTATCTCCTCACTCCCATTGACTTTGCATTAGGGCGACCAGGCGGCCGGCGGAAAAAAAATCATAACAAATCAACGGGGGCATTTCTCCAGAAACTAACACCGGGGCAGTGCTCAGGGGGCTCCCAGCTATCAGCCACCCTACCCTGGGACCGATGGGAGCACTTTAAAATTTTCGAGTCAGGGGACCAGACGGCCGAGTGAAAAACTTTGAAAAATATTCTATCTCCTCACTCCCATTGACTTTGCATTAGGGCGACCAGGCGGCCGGCGGAAAAAAAATCATAACAAATCAACGGGGGCATTTCTCCAGAAACTAACACCGGGGCTGTGCTCAGGGGGCTCCCAGCTATCAGCCCCCCGGGTCTGGGGGCATTGTTTTTCTTTTTAATCATTTTGAGCATTTCCCCCAGTTTAGAGATGTGTGCCCCTAGACAACCCATTGAGAATAACTATGAAATGTTCTGAAGTTTTGATTTTCAAATGTCGGTGAAAATTGAAAAACGTCATATATTCTTCAAAGGAAGCATGGGGCGATGGTAGGGAGAGTCCCCGCAGCGTGCCTCGGCGGCGATGGGAGCGTTTTCGATGTCCCCGTCCCCCCCCCATAGGGATAGAAGGGGAGTTAGGTGACCAGGCGTCCCGGGTCCCAAAAATCGAAAAATTAATATAGAATGCTTTTTAATCCAGAAATAAAGTAGGGGGCAGTCCTGGTGAGAGTCCCAGCCACAGCCCCAGTGTGTTTTGGAGCCGTTTGGGGCCGGGTGAAAAACTTTGAAAAATGTTCTATCTCCTCACTCCCATTGACTTTGCATTAGGGCGACCAGGCGGCCGGCGGGAAAACAATCATAACAAATCAACGGAGGCATTTCTCCGAAAACTAACACCGGGGCAGTGCTCAGGGGGCTCCCAGCTATCAGCCACCCTATCCCGGGACCGATGGGAGCACTTTAAAATTTTCGAGTTAGGGGACCAGGCGGCCGAGTGAAAAACTTTGAAAAATTTTCTATCTCCTCACTCCCATTGACTTTGCATTAGGGCGACCAGGCGGCCGGCGGAAAAAAAATCATAACAAATCAACGGGGGCATTTCTCCGAAAA
This sequence comes from Amia ocellicauda, assembly GCF_036373705.1. Classification (NCBI taxonomy): domain Eukaryota; kingdom Metazoa; phylum Chordata; class Actinopteri; order Amiiformes; family Amiidae; genus Amia; species Amia ocellicauda. The sequence goes on from NW_027102669.1 coordinate 132,843, forward strand.
CTAACACCGGGGCAGTGCTCAGGGGGCTCCCAGCTATCAGCCACCCTATCCCGGGACCGATGGGAGCACTTTAAAATTTTCGAGTTAGGGGACCAGGCGGCCGAGTGAAAAACTTAGAAAAATTTTCTATCTCCCCTAGGTGACCAGGCAGCCGGAGCTGATTTTTCTGACCCCTAAAACAATTATTAAAAGGTATTTTTTCGCCAAACTAAGACTTTTAAAATTCAAATAGGATGATTATCTACTGCCCCAGTGGGTTTTTGAACCATTTTAAGCCTTTTTGACAGTTTTCATTTTTCCCCCATTGACTTCAATGGGAGTTAGGTGACCAGTCCTCCGACTTTTGAACCTCTCCTGGGGGGGCTGTGAGCCCCCGATTTCTTTGCAAAGCACGTCATTCGATTCGTCTCAGTCCCCTCTATATACCCCGTGTGTTTGTTTTCTCGAAAAACCCCCGGAACACGGTTTTTTAGGGGGGGGGTGGGGGGGGGGTACTTCGGAGCCATTTGGGGGGGGGTAAACGACATTTCCCGAAATTAATTTTAACACAGCCTTCCTCAGAATCGCTTTTCCAACAAAATCCTTTTTATTTCGAGTCTCTACGATGTTCCTAAGTGGTCGAAACCACTTTTGGACAGTTTTTACACCAAACGGCTCGGGCGCACAGCGGGCCGTGTGCCGATGGGCGGTTCTCGCGGGTCTGAGGCGGGGCTAGGCTGCTCGCGGCGGGCATGGGAGTGCCGTGTGCAGCCGCCACAGTGTTCCAGGCTGTCAGCATTTCTCTACGGTGCCGGGGGAAATACAGGAACTGGGTTTTTGAAGACACTTAGTGCAATGAGAGAGGTCAAAACTGAGCTAAGGGCACTTGCTGGAGGAAAGTGGCTGGGCCCCGCTAGCTCTTTTACGGACACTTTCTGGACTTGGCCCGGGATTTTCAGACGGTTCTTTGCGACTGTCTGATCATCCAGCGAAATGCAAGGGGGGGAACGGTCCCGGCCGCACCCCGCGTTTCAGGCCTCGTCGGCGGCCCGCTCCGGCGGCTGCGCCCGCTAAGTCTTCGCGGCCCGCCGTGGAGAGTGTGTATGCTGCCCGCCCCAGACGTTCACCCCAAGGGCTTGCGGGCCTTTAAGGGTCTGTCTTTCGGGGTTTCACGGGCTCTGACCTCACCTCCCTGTGGTTCCCGACCGGGGTGTATGTATGCTGCCCGCCCCAGACGTTCACCCCAAGGGCTTGCGGGCCTTTAAGGGTCTGTCTTTCGGGGTTTCACGGGCTCTGACATCTCCCCGGTGGTTCCCACGGAACGGACATATGTATGCTGCCCGCCCCCGGCAGGAACCCCAAGGGCTTGCGGGCCTTTAAGGGTGAGTGCGGGGGGCGTACGGGCTCTGACATATCTCCGGTGGCTCCCACGGAACGGACATATGTATGCTGCCCGCCCCCGGCAGGAACCCCAAGGGCTTGCGGGCCTTTAAGGGTGAGTGCGGGGGGCGTACGGGCTCTGACATATCTCCGGTGGCTCACACGGAACGGACATATGTATGCTGCCCGCCCCCGGCAGGAACCCCAAGGGCTTGCGGGCCTTTAAGGGTGAGTGCGGGGGGCGTACGGGCTCTGACATATCTCCGGTGGCTCCCACGGAACGGACATATGTATGCTGCCCGCCCCCGGCAGGAACCCCAAGGGCTTGCGGGCCTTTAAGGGTGAGTGCGGGGGGCGTACGGGCTCTGACATATCTCCGGTGGCTCCCACGGAACGGACATATGTATGCTGCCCGCCCCCCGGCAGGAACCCCAAGGGCTGTCCCGGCCTTTAAGGGTGAGTGCGGGGGGCGTACGGGCTCTGACATATCTCCGGTGGCTGCCACGAGACGGAATATGTATGCTGCCCGCCCCCGGCAGGAACCCCAAGGGCTGTCCCGGCCTTTAAGGGTGAGTGCGGGGGGCGTACGGGCTCTGACATATAACCTCCGTGTTGCGCGACAGGCCGTCTTTGCCCCCGGCTGCGGACACACACACACACACACACACACATAAAACAACCAGCACTGATCGATGGGCCATCTTGGTCCGCCCGGGGAGGGCCCCTGCGGGCCGGTGTTTGTTCACCGGTGTTCAGGCAGACGGTTCCTCCCACCCTAAGGCGGACAGGCGAAAGGCGG
>NW_027102669.1:145000-157500 GCF_036373705.1 Amia ocellicauda
AGCCCTGGAGGTCTGCCTTCCAGCCCTGGAGGACAGCCTGCCTGCCCTGGTAGCAGCACTGCCTGCCTTCCAGCCCTGGAGGTCTGCCTGTTAGCCCTGGAGGTCTGCTATCCAGCCCTGGTAGCAGCACTGCCTGCCCTGGAGGTCTGCCTGTTAGCCCTGGAGGACAGCCTGCCTGCCCTGGTAGCAGCACTGCCTGCCTTCCAGCCCTGGAGGTCTGCCTGTTAGCCCTGGAGGTCTGCTATCCAGCCCTGGTAGCAGCACTGCCTGCCCTGGAGGTCTGCCTGCCTGCCTTCCAGCCCTGGAGGTCTGCTATCCAGCCCTGGTAGCAGCACTGCCTGCCCTGGAGGTCTGCCTGCCTGCCCTGGAGGTCTGCCTTCCAGCCCTGGAGGACAGCCTGCCTGCCCTGGTAGCAGCACTGCCTGCCTTCCAGCCCTGGAGGTCTGCCTGTTAGCCCTGGAGGTCTGCTATCCAGCCCTGGTAGCAGCACTGCCTGCCCTGGAGGTCTGCCTGCCTGCCCTGGAGGTCTGCCTGTTAGCCCTGGAGGTCAGCCTGTTAGCCCTGGAGGTCTGCTATCCAGCCCTGGAGGTCAGCTATCCAGCCCTGGAGGTCTGCCTGCCTGCCCTGGAGGTCTGCCTGTTAGCCCTGGAGGTCTGCTATCCAGCCCTGGAGGTCTGCTATCCAGCCCTGGAGGTCTGCTATCCAGCCCTGGTAGCAGCACTGCCAGCCCTGGAGGTCTGCCTGTTAGCCCTGGAGGTCTGCTATCCAGCCCTGGTAGCAGCACTGCCTGCCCTGGAGGTCTGCCTGCCTGCCCTGGAGGTCTGCCTGTTAGCCCTGGAGGTCAGCCTGTTAGCCCTGGAGGTCTGCTATCCAGCCCTGGAGGTCAGCTATCCAGCCCTGGAGGTCTGCCTGCCTGCCTGCCTGCCCTGGAGGTCAGCCTGCCAGCCCTGGAGGTCTGCCTGTTAGCCCTGGAGGTCTGCTATCCAGCCCTGGAGGTCTGCTATCCAGCCCTGGTAGCAGCACTGCCAGCCCTGGAGGTCTGCCTGTTAGCCCTGGAGGTCTGCTATCCAGCCCTGGTAGCAGCACTGCCTGCCCTGGAGGTCTGCCTGCCTGCCCTGGAGGTCTGCCTGTTAGCCCTGGAGGTCTGCTATCCAGCCCTGGAGGTCTGCTATCCAGCCCTGGTAGCAGCACTGCCAGCCCTGGAGGTCTGCCTGTTAGCCCTGGAGGTCTGCTATCCAGCCCTGGTAGCAGCACTGCCTGCCCTGGAGGTCTGCCTGCCTGCCCTGGAGGTCTGCCTGTTAGCCCTGGAGGTCAGCCTGTTAGCCCTGGAGGTCTGCTATCCAGCCCTGGAGGTCAGCTATCCAGCCCTGGAGGTCTGCCTGCCTGCCTGCCTGCCCTGGAGGTCAGCCTGCCAGCCCTGGAGGTCTGCCTGTTAGCCCTGGAGGTCTGCTATCCAGCCCTGGAGGTCTGCTATCCAGCCCTGGTAGCAGCACTGCCAGCCCTGGAGGTCTGCCTGTTAGCCCTGGAGGTCTGCTATCCAGCCCTGGTAGCAGCACTGCCTGCCCTGGAGGTCTGCCTGCCTGCCCTGGAGGTCTGCCTGTTAGCCCTGGAGGTCTGCTATCCAGCCCTGGAGGTCTGCTATCCAGCCCTGGTAGCAGCACTGCCAGCCCTGGAGGTCTGCCTGTTAGCCCTGGAGGTCTGCTATCCAGCCCTGGTAGCAGCACTGCCTGCCCTGGAGGTCTGCCTGCCTGCCCTGGAGGTCTGCCTGTTAGCCCTGGAGGTCAGCCTGTTAGCCCTGGAGGTCTGCTATCCAGCCCTGGAGGTCAGCTATCCAGCCCTGGAGGTCTGCCTGCCTGCCTGCCTGCCCTGGAGGTCAGCCTGCCAGCCCTGGAGGTCTGCCTGTTAGCCCTGGAGGTCTGCTATCCAGCCCTGGAGGTCTGCTATCCAGCCCTGGTAGCAGCACTGCCAGCCCTGGAGGTCTGCCTGTTAGCCCTGGAGGTCTGCTATCCAGCCCTGGTAGCAGCACTGCCTGCCCTGGAGGTCTGCCTGCCTGCCCTGGAGGTCTGCCTGTTAGCCCTGGAGGTCTGCTATCCAGCCCTGGAGGTCTGCTATCCAGCCCTGGTAGCAGCACTGCCAGCCCTGGAGGTCTGCCTGTTAGCCCTGGAGGTCTGCTATCCAGCCCTGGTAGCAGCACTGCCTGCCCTGGAGGTCTGCCTGCCTGCCCTGGAGGTCTGCCTGTTAGCCCTGGAGGTCAGCCTGTTAGCCCTGGAGGTCTGCTATCCAGCCCTGGAGGTCAGCTATCCAGCCCTGGAGGTCTGCCTGCCTGCCTGCCTGCCCTGGAGGTCAGCCTGCCAGCCCTGGAGGTCTGCCTGTTAGCCCTGGAGGTCTGCTATCCAGCCCTGGTAGCAGCACTGCCTGCCCTGGAGGTCAGCCTGTTAGCCCTGGAGGACAGCCTGCCTGCCCTGGTAGCAGCACTGCCTGCCTTCCAGCCCTGGAGGTCTGCCTGTTAGCCCTGGAGGTCTGCTATCCAGCCCTGGTAGCAGCACTGCCTGCCCTGGAGGTCTGCCTGCCTGCCTTCCAGCCCTGGAGGTCTGCTATCCATCCCTGGAGGTCTGCCTGCCTGCCATCCAGCCCTGGAGGTCTGCTATCCAGCCCTGGTAGCAGCACTGCCTGCCCTGGAGGTCTGCTATCCAGCCCTGGAGGACAGCCTGCCTGCCCTGGTAGCAGCACTGCCTGCCCTGGAGGTCTGCTATCCAGCCCTGGAGGACAGCCTGCCTGCCCTGGTAGCAGCACTGCCTGCCCTGGAGGTCTGCTATCCAGCCCTGGAGGACAGCCTGCCTGCCCTGGTAGCAGCACTGCCTGCCCTGGAGGTCAGCCTGTTAGCCCTGGAGGTCTGCCTGCCTGCCCTGGAGGTCAGCCTGTTAGCCCTGGAGGTCTGCCTGCCTGCCATCCAGCCCTGGCAGCAGCACTGCCTGCCCTGGTAGCAGCACTGCCTGCCCTGGAGGTCTGCTATCCAGCCCTGGTAGCAGCACTGCCTGCCCTGGAGGTCTGCCTGCCTGCCCTGGAGGTCTGCCTGTTAGCCCTGGAGGTCAGCCTGTTAGCCCTGGAGGTCTGCTATCCAGCCCTGGAGGTCAGCTATCCAGCCCTGGAGGTCTGCCTGCCTGCCTGCCTGCCCTGGAGGTCTGCCTGTTAGCCCTGGAGGTCTGCTATCCAGCCCTGGAGGTCTGCTATCCAGCCCTGGTAGCAGCACTGCCAGCCCTGGAGGTCTGCCTGTTAGCCCTGGAGGTCTGCTATCCAGCCCTGGTAGCAGCACTGCCTGCCCTGGAGGTCTGCCTGCCTGCCTTCCAGCCCTGGAGGTCTGCTATCCAGCCCTGGTAGCAGCACTGCCTGCCCTGGAGGTCTGCCTGCCTGCCCTGGAGGTCTGCCTTCCAGCCCTGGAGGTCTGCTATCCAGCCCTGGTAGCAGCACTGCCTGCCCTGGAGGTCTGCCTGCCTGCCTTCCAGCCCTGGAGGTCTGCTATCCAGCCCTGGTAGCAGCACTGCCTGCCCTGGAGGTCTGCCTGCCTGCCCTGGAGGTCTGCCTGTTAGCCCTGGAGGTCAGCCTGTTAGCCCTGGAGGTCTGCTATCCAGCCCTGGAGGTCAGCTATCCAGCCCTGGAGGTCTGCTATCCAGCCCTGGAGGTCTGCCTGCCTGCCTGCCTGCCCTGGAGGTCAGCCTGCCAGCCCTGGAGGTCTGCCTGTTAGCCCTGGAGGTCTGCTATCCAGCCCTGGTAGCAGCACTGCCTGCCCTGGAGGTCTGCCTGCCTGCCCTGGAGGTCTGCCTGTTAGCCCTGGAGGTCAGCCTGTTAGCCCTGGAGGTCTGCTATCCAGCCCTGGAGGTCAGCTATCCAGCCCTGGAGGTCTGCCTGCCTGCCTGCCTGCCCTGGAGGTCAGCCTGCCAGCCCTGGAGGTCTGCCTGTTAGCCCTGGAGGTCTGCTATCCAGCCCTGGAGGTCTGCTATCCAGCCCTGGTAGCAGCACTGCCAGCCCTGGAGGTCTGCCTGTTAGCCCTGGAGGTCTGCTATCCAGCCCTGGTAGCAGCACTGCCTGCCCTGGAGGTCTGCCTGCCTGCCCTGGAGGTCTGCCTGTTAGCCCTGGAGGTCAGCCTGTTAGCCCTGGAGGTCTGCTATCCAGCCCTGGAGGTCAGCTATCCAGCCCTGGAGGTCTGCTATCCAGCCCTGGAGGTCTGCCTGCCTGCCTGCCTGCCCTGGAGGTCAGCCTGCCAGCCCTGGAGGTCTGCCTGTTAGCCCTGGAGGTCTGCTATCCAGCCCTGGTAGCAGCACTGCCTGCCCTGGAGGTCAGCCTGTTAGCCCTGGAGGACAGCCTGCCTGCCCTGGTAGCAGCACTGCCTGCCTTCCAGCCCTGGAGGTCAGCCTGCCAGCCCTGGAGGTCTGCCTTCCAGCCCTGGAGGACAGCCTGCCTGCCCTGGTAGCAGCACTGCCTGCCTTCCAGCCCTGGAGGTCTGCCTGTTAGCCCTGGAGGTCTGCTATCCAGCCCTGGTAGCAGCACTGCCTGCCCTGGAGGTCTGCCTGCCTGCCTTCCAGCCCTGGAGGTCTGCTATCCAGCCCTGGTAGCAGCACTGCCTGCCCTGGAGGTCTGCCTGCCTGCCCTGGAGGTCTGCCTGTTAGCCCTGGAGGTCAGCCTGTTAGCCCTGGAGGTCTGCTATCCAGCCCTGGAGGTCAGCTATCCAGCCCTGGAGGTCTGCTATCCAGCCCTGGAGGTCTGCCTGCCTGCCTGCCTGCCCTGGAGGTCAGCCTGCCAGCCCTGGAGGTCTGCCTGTTAGCCCTGGAGGTCTGCTATCCAGCCCTGGTAGCAGCACTGCCAGCCCTGGAGGTCTGCCTGTTAGCCCTGGAGGTCTGCCTGCCTGCCCTGGTAGCAGCACGGCCTACCTGCCTGCCTGCCCTCGAGGTCTGCCTGCCTGCCTGCCCTGGAGGTCAGCCTTCCAGCCCTGGCAGCAGCACGGCCTACCTGCCTGCCAGCCTGCCCTCCCCAGCCACACAGCCCTGCCTGCCTGCCTGCCAGCCCTGGAGGTCTCCCTGCCAGCCCTGGAGGTCTGCCTGCCTGCCTGCCTGCCTGCCTGCCTGCCCTGGAGGTCTGCCATCCTGCCTTCCAGCCCTGGAGGTCAGCCTGCCAGCCCTGGAGGTCAGCCTGTTAGCCCTGGAGGTCTGCCTGCCTGCCTGCCTGCCTGCCCTGGAGGTCAGCCTGCCAGCCCTGGAGGTCTGCCTGCCTGCCTGCCTGCCCTGGAGGTCAGCCTGCCAGCCCTGGCAGCAGCACGGCCTACCTGCCTGCCTGCCCTGGAGGTCTGCCTGCCTGCCTGCCCTGGAGGTCAGCCTTCCAGCCCTGGCAGCAGCACGGCCTACCTGCCTGCCAGCCTGCCCTCCCCAGCCACACAGCCCTGCCTGCCTGCCTGCCAGCCCTGGAGGTCTCCCTGCCAGCCCTGGAGGTCTGCCTGCCTGCCTGCCTGCCTGCCTGCCTGCCCTGGAGGTCTGCCATCCTGCCTTCCAGCCCTGGAGGTCAGCCTGCCAGCCCTGGAGGTCAGCCTGTTAGCCCTGGAGGTCTGCCTGCCTGCCTGCCTGCCTGCCCTGGAGGTCAGCCTGCCAGCCCTGGAGGTCTGCCTGCCTGCCTGCCTGCCCTGGAGGTCAGCCTGCCAGCCCTGGCAGCAGCACGGCCTACCTGCCTGCCTGCCCTGGAGGTCTGCCTGCCTGCCTGCCCTGGAGGTCAGCCTTCCAGCCCTGGCAGCAGCACGGCCTACCTGCCTGCCAGCCTGCCCTCCCCAGCCACACAGCCCTGCCTGCCTGCCTGCCAGCCCTGGAGGTCTCCCTGCCAGCCCTGGAGGTCTGCCTGCCTGCCTGCCTGCCTGCCTGCCTGCCCTGGAGGTCTGCCATCCTGCCTTCCAGCCCTGGAGGTCAGCCTGCCAGCCCTGGAGGTCAGCCTGTTAGCCCTGGAGGTCTGCCTGCCTGCCTGCCTGCCTGCCCTGGAGGTCTGCCTGCCTGCCTGCCCCGGAGGTCAGCCCCAGGCAGCCGGGTGGCCTGCCTGCTGCTGCTAGGCCGCTGCCCCGAGCCGCCGACCCCATCGACAGGAACACGAGAGAGTTTACAAGCGAGAGGAGGCCACATATTCGACACCTTTCGTGCTCGTTTTAGTCTCCAGTCTGTTTTGACGTGTGTTATTCTGAATCTGCTGCTTTAACTCAAGGGATTCTGTCGCGATTGATGCCTTGTCCTTCGCTGTATGTTTGCACTGGTGTTGTAAGTCGCCCTCTGTAAGATCATCATTTATTATCTGCCAAGAAATAAAGATCATCATAATGTTCCCCAACTTTCAGCTTCTGGGGAGTTTGTTCCAGAGTGTGACGACTCTCTCTCTATCACCATCTCTCTCTCTATCTCCATCTCTCTATCACCATCTCTCTCTCTATCTCCATCTCTCTATCACCATCTCTCTCTCTATCTCTATCTCTCTATCACCATCTCTCTCTCCATCTCCATCTCTCTCTCTATCTCCATCTCTCTCTATCTCCATCTCTATCTCCATCTCTCTATCTCCACCTCTCTCTCCCTCTCCACCTCTCTCTCTCTCTATCTCTCCCTCTCTCTCACTGTGTGTGTGTGTGTGTGTGTGTGTGTGTGTGTGTGTGTGTGTGTGTGTGTGTGTGTGTGTGTGTGTGTGTACAGCAGTGTCCCTAGACGAGAGAGAGATCCCTAGACGGGGAAATTACTTTCAAACTGCAGTACCGAAATGTGTCCGTTAGATGGCAGCATGCACCAAGGAATGAAGGAAAGTGCAAAACAAAATGAAAAGGCACATCGCCTGGGCGAAAAATAATCGTAACAAATCAACGGGGGCATTTCTCCGAAAACTAACACCGGGGCAGTGCTCAGGGGGGTCCCACCTCGTGGCCACCCGGTTTGGGGGGCGATCGGGGCCGGTTCCGAAAATCGCTAAATCTCCCATAGCCAGCCCACGCTCCATCCGATAGAGCAATGCCGGGCGGCCGGCCGGCAACTACGGATCATAAGAAATCAACGGGGGCATTTCTCCGAAAACTAACACCGGGGCAGTGCTCAGGGGGGTCCCACCTCGTGGCCACCCGGTTTGGGGGGCGATCGGGGCCGGTTCCGAAAATCGCTAAATCTCCCATAGCCAGCCCACGCTCCATCCGATAGAGCAATGCCGGGCGGCCGGCCGGCAACTACGGATCATAAGAAATCAACGGGGGCATTTCTCCGAAAACTAACACCGGGGCAGTGCTCAGGGGGGTCCCACCTCGTGGCCACCCGGTTTGGGGGGCGATCGGGGCCGGTTCCGAAAATCGCTAAATCTCCCATAGCCAGCCCACGCTCCATCCGATAGAGCAATGCCGGGCGGCCGGCCGGCAACTACGGATCATAAGAAATCAACGGGGGCATTTCTCCGAAAACTAACACCGGGGCAGTGCTCAGGGGGGTCCCACCTCGTGGCCACCCGGTTTGGGGGGCCATCGGGGCCGGCTGAAGAATCGCCCATACTCTGCCATAGGCAGCCCACGGTCCATCCGATCAGAGCAATGCCGGGCGGCCGGCAACCTATGGATCATAACACATCAACGGAGGCATGATAAGAGCATCTTTTATTATCTGCCAAGAAATATAGACCATCACAATGTTCCCCAACTTTCAGCTTCTACCACATCGCTGGGGAGTTTATTCCACTGTGTGACTACTCTCTCTCTATCTCTCTCTCTCTCTCTCTCTCTCTCTCTCTCTCTCTCTCTGTGTGTGTGTGTGTGTGTGTGTGTGTGTGTGTGTGTGTGTGTGTGTGTGTGTGTGTGTGTGTGTGTGTGTACAGCAGTGTCTCCGGTTTTCCTTTTGGAATGCCTTGAAGCCGGGGGGGCTTTGCACTCATGAGAACATAGGGTGTCCTTGCCCTCCTTTCGCAGCCCAGGGCATTGAGAGATCCCTAGACGGGGAAATTACTTTCAAACTGCAGTACCGAAATGTGTCCGTTAGATGGTAGCATGCACCAAGGAATGAAGGAAAGTGCAAAACAAAATGAAAAGGCACATCGCCTGGGCGAAAAATAATCGTAACAAATCAACGGGGGCATTTCTCCGAAAACTAACACCGGGGCAGTGCTCAGGGGGGTCCCACCTCGTGGCCACCCGGTTTGGGGGGCGATCGGGGCCGGTTCCGAAAATCGCTAAATCTCCCATAGCCAGCCCACGCTCCATCCGATAGAGCAATGCCGGGCGGCCGGCCGGCAACTACGGATCATAACAAATCAACGGGGGCATTTCTCCGAAAACTAACACCGGGGCAGTGCTCAGGGGGGTCCCACCTCGTGGCCACCCGGTTTGGGGGGCGATCGGGGCCGGTTCCGAAAATCGCTAAATCTCCCATAGCCAGCACACGCTCCATCCGATAGAGCAATGCCGGGCGGCCGGCCGGCAACTACGGATCATAAGAAATCAACGGGGGCATTTCTCCGAAAACTAACACCGGGGCAGTGCTCAGGGGGGTCCCACCTCGTGGCCACCCGGTTTGGGGGGCGATCGGGGCCGGTTCCGAAAATCGCTAAATCTCCCATAGCCAGCCCACGCTCCATCCGATAGAGCAATGCCGGGCGGCCGGCCGGCAACTACGGATCATAACAAATCAACGGGGGCATTTCTCGGAAAACTAACACCGGGGCAGTGCTCAGGGGGGTCCCACCTCGTGGCCACCCGGTTTGGGGGGCCATCGGGGCCGGTTCCGAAAATCGCTAAATCTCCCATAGCCAGCCCACGCTCCATCCGATAGAGCAATGCCGGGCGGCCGGCCGGCAACTACGGATCATAACAAATCAACGGGGGCAGTTCTCCAGAAACTAACACCGGGGCAGTGCTCAGGAGGCTCCCAGCTATCAGCCACCCTATCCCGGGACCGATGGGAGCACTTTAAAATTTTCGAGTCAGGGGACCAGACGGCCGAGTGAAAAACTTTGAAAAATATTCTATCTCCTCACTCCCATTGACTTTGCATTAGGGCGACCAGGCGGCCGGCGGAAAAAAAATCATAACAAATCAACGGGGGCATTTCTCCAGAAACTAACACCGGGGCTGTGCTCAGGGGGCTCCCAGCTATCAGCCACCCTACCCTGGGACCGATGGGAGCACTTTAAAATTTTCGAGTCAGGGGACCAGACGGCCGAGTGAAAAACTTTGAAAAATATTCTATCTCCTCACTCCCATTGACTTTGCATTAGGGCGACCAGGCGGCCGGCGGAAAAAAAATCATAACAAATCAACGGGGGCATTTCTCCAGAAACTAACACCGGGGCAGTGCTCAGGGGGCTCCCAGCTATCAGCCACCCTACCCTGGGACCGATGGGAGCACTTTAAAATTTTCGAGTCAGGGGACCAGACGGCCGAGTGAAAAACTTTGAAAAATATTCTATCTCCTCACTCCCATTGACTTTGCATTAGGGCGACCAGGCGGCCGGCGGAAAAAAAATCATAACAAATCAACGGGGGCATTTCTCCAGAAACTAACACCGGGGCTGTGCTCAGGGGGCTCCCAGCTATCAGCCACCCTACCCTGGGACCGATGGGAGCACTTTAAAATTTTCGAGTCAGGGGACCAGACGGCCGAGTGAAAAACTTTGAAAAATATTCTATCTCCTCACTCCCATTGACTTTGCATTAGGGCGACCAGGCGGCCGGCGGAAAAAAAATCATAACAAATCAACGGGGGCATTTCTCCAGAAACTAACACCGGGGCAGTGCTCAGGGGGCTCCCAGCTATCAGCCACCCTACCCTGGGACCGATGGGAGCACTTTAAAATTTTCGAGTCAGGGGACCAGACGGCCGAGTGAAAAACTTTGAAAAATATTCTATATCCTCACTCCCATTGACTTTGCATTAGGGCGACCAGGCGGCCGGCGGAAAAAAAATCATAACAAATCAACGGGGGCATTTCTCCAGAAACTAACACCGGGGCAGTGCTCAGGGGGCTCCCAGCTATCAGCCACCCTACCCTGGGACCGATGGGAGCACTTTAAAATTTTCGAGTCAGGGGACCAGACGGCCGAGTGAAAAACTTTGAAAAATATTCTATCTCCTCACTCCCATTGACTTTGCATTAGGGCGACCAGGCGGCCGGCGGAAAAAAAATCATAACAAATCAACGGGGGCATTTCTCCAGAAACTAACACCGGGGCTGTGCTCAGGGGGCTCCCAGCTATCAGCCACCCTACCCTGGGACCGATGGGAGCACTTTAAAATTTTCGAGTCAGGGGACCAGACGGCCGAGTGAAAAACTTTGAAAAATATTCTATCTCCTCACTCCCATTGACTTTGCATTAGGGCGACCAGGCGGCCGGCGGAAAAAAAATCATAACAAATCAACGGGGGCATTTCTCCAGAAACTAACACCGGGGCAGTGCTCAGGGGGCTCCCAGCTATCAGCCACCCTACCCTGGGACCGATGGGAGCACTTTAAAATTTTCGAGTCAGGGGACCAGACGGCCGAGTGAAAAACTTTGAAAAATATTCTATCTCCTCACTCCCATTGACTTTGCATTAGGGCGACCAGGCGGCCGGCGGAAAAAAAATCATAACAAATCAACGGGGGCATTTCTCCAGAAACTAACACCGGGGCTGTGCTCAGGGGGCTCCCAGCTATCAGCCACCCTACCCTGGGACCGATGGGAGCACTTTAAAATTTTCGAGTCAGGGGACCAGACGGCCGAGTGAAAAACTTTGAAAAATATTCTATCTCCTCACTCCCATTGACTTTGCATTAGGGCGACCAGGCGGCCGGCGGAAAAAAAATCATAACAAATCAACGGGGGCATTTCTCCAGAAACTAACACCGGGGCTGTGCTCAGGGGGCTCCCAGCTATCAGCCACCCTACCCTGGGACCGATGGGAGCACTTTAAAATTTTCGAGTCAGGGGACCAGACGGCCGAGTGAAAAACTTTGAAAAATATTCTATCTCCTCACTCCCATTGACTTTGCATTAGGGCGACCAGGCGGCCGGCGGAAAAAAAATCATAACAAATCAACGGGGGCATTTCTCCAGAAACTAACACCGGGGCAGTGCTCAGGGGGCTCCCAGCTATCAGCCACCCTACCCTGGGACCGATGGGAGCACTTTAAAATTTTCGAGTCAGGGGACCAGACGGCCGAGTGAAAAACTTTGAAAAATATTCTATCTCCTCACTCCCATTGACTTTGCATTAGGGCGACCAGGCGGCCGGCGGAAAAAAAATCATAACAAATCAACGGGGGCATTTCTCCAGAAACTAACACCGGGGCTGTGCTCAGGGGGCTCCCAGCTATCAGCCCCCCGGGTCTGGGGGCATTGTTTTTCTTTTTAATCATTTTGAGCATTTCCCCCAGTTTAGAGATGTGTGCCCCTAGACAACCCATTGAGAATAACTATGAAATGTTCTGAAGTTTTGATTTTCAAATGTCGGTGAAAATTGAAAAACGTCATATATTCTTCAAAGGAAGCATGGGGCGATGGTAGGGAGAGTCCCCGCAGCGTGCCTCGGCGGCGATGGGAGCGTTTTCGATGTCCCCGTCCCCCCCCCATAGGGATAGAAGGGGAGTTAGGTGACCAGGCGTCCCGGGTCCCAAAAATCGAAAAATTAATATAGAATGCTTTTTAATCCAGAAATAAAGTAGGGGGCAGTCCTGGTGAGAGTCCCAGCCACAGCCCCAGTGTGTTTTGGAGCCGTTTGGGGCCGGGTGAAAAACTTTGAAAAATGTTCTATCTCCTCACTCCCATTGACTTTGCATTAGGGCGACCAGGCGGCCGGCGGGAAAACAATCATAACAAATCAACGGAGGCATTTCTCCGAAAACTAACACCGGGGCAGTGCTCAGGGGGCTCCCAGCTATCAGCCACCCTATCCCGGGACCGATGGGAGCACTTTAAAATTTTCGAGTTAGGGGACCAGGCGGCCGAGTGAAAAACTTTGAAAAATTTTCTATCTCCTCACTCCCATTGACTTTGCATTAGGGCGACCAGGCGGCCGGCGGAAAAAAAATCATAACAAATCAACGGGGGCATTTCTCCGAAAACTAACACCGGGGCAGTGCTCAGGGGGCTCCCAGCTATCAGCCACCCTATCCCGGGACCGATGGGAGCACTTTAAAATTTTCGAGTTAGGGGACCAGGCGGCCGAGTGAAAAACTTAGAAAAATTTTCTATCTCCCCTAGGTGACCAGGCAGCCGGAGCTGATTTTTCTGACCCCTAAAACAATTATTAAAAGGTATTTTTTCGCCAAACTAAGACTTTTAAAATTCAAATAGGATGATTATCTACTGCCCCAGTGGGTTTTTGAACCATTTTAAGCCTTTTTGACAGTTTTCATTTTTCCCCCATTGACTTCAATGGGAGTTAGGTGACCAGTCCTCCGACTTTTGAACCTCTCCTGGGGGGGCTGTGAGCCCCCGATTTCTTTGCAAAGCACGTCATTCGATTCGTCTCAGTCCC
>NW_027102669.1:170000-180000 GCF_036373705.1 Amia ocellicauda
CAGAGAGTGAGTGAGTGAGTGTGTGTGCTGAAGGGAAGCTCCAGCCCGGCGTCCGTCCCCACCGGGGAGTTGTGCCCGGGCCCGGGCCTCCTGCCGACGGACCGTGTGGCGCATTGTCCCGACTGCGGACTTTCTCCAGCAAAAAGGCGGAGGTGCAGTACCGCCATTTCGCCACACGAGGGACGGAATGGCACCCAACTGCCCCCTGGTGTCGAAAAAGCGCAAGGGCACCCGGGCCGGTCCGCCCCAGGCAGCGGCCGAGATGCAGCACCGGGGGCCCGGCCTGCCTGCCCTGGAGGTCAGCCTGCCAGCCCTGGAGGTCTGCTATCCAGCCCTGGAGGTCTGCCTGCCAGCCCTGGAGGTCTGCTATCCAGCCCTGGAGGTCTGCCTGCCTGCCATCCAGCCCTGGAGGTCTGCTATCCTGCCCTGGAGGTCTGCTATCCAGCCCTGGAGGTCTGCCTGCCTGCCTGCCAGCCCTGGAGGTCTGCTATCCAGCCCTGGAGGTCTGCCTGCCTGCCCTGGAGGTCTGCTATCCAGCCCTGGAGGTCTGCTATCCAGCCCTGGTAGCAGCACTGCCTGCCCTGGAGGTCTGCCTTCCAGCCCTGGTAGCAGCACTGCCTGCCCTGGTAGCAGCACTGCCTGCCCTGGAGGTCTGCTATCCAGCCCTGGAGGTCTGCCTGCCTGCCTGTTAGCCCTGGAGGTCTGCTATCCAGCCCTGGAGGTCTGCCTGCCTGCCTGTTAGCCCTGGAGGTCTGCTATCCAGCCCTGGTAGCAGCACTGCCTGCCCTGGAGGTCTGCCTGCCTGCCCTGGCAGCAGCACTGCCTGCCCTGGTAGCAGCACTGCCTGCCCTGGAGGTCTGCTATCCAGCCCTGGAGGTCTGCTATCCAGCCCTGGAGGTCTGCCTGTTAGCCCTGGAGGTCT
Source organism: Amia ocellicauda (assembly GCF_036373705.1). NCBI lineage: Eukaryota > Metazoa > Chordata > Actinopteri > Amiiformes > Amiidae > Amia > Amia ocellicauda. The sequence continues at coordinate 170,923 of NW_027102669.1, forward strand.
GCTATCCAGCCCTGGAGGTCTGCCTGCCTGCCCTGGAGGTCTGCCTGCCTGCCCTGGTAGCAGCACTGCCTGCCCTGGAGGTCAGCCTGTTAGCCCTGGAGGTCTGCTATCCAGCCCTGGAGGTCTGCCTGCCTGCCTGTTAGCCCTGGAGGTCAGCCTGTTAGCCCTGGAGGTCTGCTATCCAGCCCTGGAGGTCTGCCTGCCTGCCTGTTAGCCCTGGAGGTCTGCTATCCAGCCCTGGAGGTCTGCCTGCCTGCCTGTTAGCCCTGGAGGTCTGCCTGCCTGCCCTGGCAGCAGCACTGCCTGCCCTGGAGGTCAGCCTGCCAGCCCTGGAGGTCTGCCTGTTAGCCCTGGAGGTCAGCTATCCAGCCCTGGAGGTCTGCCTGCCTGCCCTGGAGGTCTGCCTGCCTGCCCTGGAGGTCTGCCTGTTAGCCCTGGAGGTCTGCCTTCCAGCCCTGGTAGCAGCACTGCCTGCCCTGGAGGTCTGCCTGCCTGCCCTGGAGGTCTGCCTGCCTGCCCTGGAGGTCTGCCTGTTAGCCCTGGAGGTCTGCCTTCCAGCCCTGGTAGCAGCACTGCCTGCCCTGGTAGCAGCACTGCCTGCCCTGGAGGTCTGCCTGCCTGCCCTGGCAGCAGCACTGCCTGGCCTGGAGGTCAGCCTGTTAGCCCTGGAGGTCTGCTATCCAGCCCTGGAGGTCTGCCTGCCTGCCTGTTAGCCCTGGAGGTCTGCTATCCAGCCCTGGTAGCAGCACTGCCTGCCCTGGAGGTCTGCCTGCCTGCCCTGGCAGCAGCACTGCCTGCCCTGGTAGCAGCACTGCCTGCCCTGGAGGTCTGCTATCCAGCCCTGGAGGTCTGCTATCCAGCCCTGGAGGTCTGCCTGTTAGCCCTGGAGGTCTGCTATCCAGCCCTGGAGGTCTGCCTGCCTGCCCTGGCAGCAGCACTGCCTGCCCTGGAGGTCTGCCTGCCTGCCCTGGTAGCAGCACTGCCTGCCCTGGAGGTCAGCCTGTTAGCCCTGGAGGTCTGCTATCCAGCCCTGGAGGTCTGCCTGCCTGCCTGTTAGCCCTGGAGGTCAGCCTGTTAGCCCTGGAGGTCTGCTATCCAGCCCTGGAGGTCTGCCTGCCTGCCTGTTAGCCCTGGAGGTCTGCTATCCAGCCCTGGAGGTCTGCCTGCCTGCCTGTTAGCCCTGGAGGTCTGCCTGCCTGCCCTGGCAGCAGCACTGCCTGCCCTGGAGGTCAGCCTGCCAGCCCTGGAGGTCTGCCTGTTAGCCCTGGAGGTCAGCTATCCAGCCCTGGAGGTCTGCTATCCAGCCCTGGAGGTCTGCTATCCAGCCCTGGTAGCAGCACTGCCTGCCCTGGAGGTCTGCCTGCCTGCCCTGGAGGTCTGCCTGCCTGCCCTGGAGGTCTGCCTGCCTGCCCTGGAGGTCTGCTATCCAGCCCTGGAGGTCTGCCTGCCTGCCCTGGAGGTCTGCCTTCCAGCCCTGGAGGTCTGCCTGCCTGCCTGTTAGCCCTGGAGGTCTGCCTGCCTGCCCTGGCAGCAGCACTGCCTGCCCTGGAGGTCTGCTATCCAGCCCTGGTAGCAGCACTGCCTGCCCTGGAGGTCTGCCTGCCTGCCCTGGAGGTCAGCCTGTTAGCCCTGGAGGTCTGCCTGCCTGCCCTGGAGGTCTGTCTGCCTGCCTGTTAGCCCTGGAGGTCTGCCTGCCTGCCCTGGCAGCAGCACTGCCTGCCCTGGAGGTCTGCCTGCCTGCCCTGGCAGCAGCACTGCCTGCCCTGGAGGTCAGCCTGCCAGCCCTGGAGGTCTGCCTGTTAGCCCTGGAGGTCTGCTATCCAGCCCTGGAGGTCTGCCTGCCTGCCCTGGAGGTCTGCCTGCCTGCCCTGGAGGTCTGCCTGCCTGCCCTGGAGGTCTGCTATCCAGCCCTGGAGGTCTGCCTGCCTGCCCTGGAGGTCTGCTATCCAGCCCTGGAGGTCTGCTATCCAGCCCTGGAGGTCTGCCTGCCTGCCCTGGAGGTCTGCCTGCCTGCCCTGGAGGTCTGCCTGCCTGCCCTGGAGGTCTGCTATCCAGCCCTGGAGGTCTGCCTGCCTGCCCTGGAGGTCTGCTATCCAGCCCTGGAGGTCTGCTATCCAGCCCTGGTAGCAGCACTGCCTGCCCTGGAGGTCTGCTATCCAGCCCTGGAGGTCTGCCTGCCTGCCCTGGAGGTCTGCTATCCAGCCCTGGAGGTCTGCCTGCCTGCCCTGGAGGTCTGCTATCCAGCCCTGGAGGTCTGCTATCCAGCCCTGGCAGCAGCACTGCCTGCCCTGGAGGTCAGCCTGCCAGCCCTGGAGGTCTGCCTGTTAGCCCTGGAGGTCTGCTATCCAGCCCTGGAGGTCTGCCTGCCTGCCCTGGAGGTCTGCCTGCCTGCCCTGGAGGTCTGCCTGCCTGCCCTGGAGGTCTGCTATCCAGCCCTGGAGGTCTGCCTGCCTGCCCTGGAGGTCTGCTATCCAGCCCTGGAGGTCTGCCTGCCTGCCCTGGAGGTCTGCCTGCCTGCCTGCCTGCCTGCCCTGGAGGTCAGCCTGCCTGCCCTGGAGGTCAGCCTTCCAGCCCTGGAGGTCTGCCTGCCTGCCTTCCAGCCCTGCCTGCCTGCCTGCCTGCCCTGGAGGTCAGCCTGCCTGCCTGCTGCTGCTAGGCCGCTGCCCCGAGCCGCCGACCCCATCGACAGGAACACGAGAGAGTTTACAAGCGAGAGGAGGCCACATATTCGACACCTTTCGTGCTCGTTTTAGGGTCCTCTCCAGTCTGTTTGGACGTGTGTTATTCTGAATCTGCTGCTTTAACTCAAGGGATTCTGTCGTGATTGATGCCTTGTACTTCGCTGTATGTTTGCACTGGTGTTGTAAGTCGCCCTCTGTAAGATCATCATTTATTATCTGCCAAGAAATAAAGATCATCATAATGTTCCCCAACTTTCAGCTTCTGGGGAGTTTGTTCCAGAGTGTGACGACTCTCTCTCTATCACCATCTCTCTCTCTATCTCCATCTCTCTATCACCATCTCTCTCTCTATCTCTCTATCACCATCTCTCTCTCTATCTCCATCTCTCTCTATCTCCATCTCTCTCTATCTCCATCTCTCTATCTCCACCTCTCTCTCCCTCTCCACCTCTCTCTCTCTATCTCTCCCTCTCTCTATCTCTCCCTCTCTCTCACTGTGTGTGTGTGTGTGTGTGTGTGTGTACAGCAGTGTCCCTAGACGAGAGAGAGATCCCTAGACGGGGAAATTACTTTCAAACTGCAGTACCGAAATGTGTCCGTTAGATGGCAGCATGCACCAAGGAATGAAGGAAAGTGCAAAACAAAATGAAAAGGCACATCGCCTGGGCGAAAAATAATCGTAACAAATCAACGGGGGCATTTCTCGGAAAACTAACACCGGGGCAGTGCTCAGGGGGGTCCCACCTCGTGGCCACCCGGTTTGGGGGGCCATCGGGGCCGGCTGAAGAATCGCCCATACTCTGCCATAGGCAGCCCACGGTCCATCCGATCAGAGCAATGCCGGGCGGCCGGCAACCTATGGATCATAACACATCAACGGAGGCATGATAAGAGCATCTTTTATTATCTGCCAAGAAATATAGACCATCACAATGTTCCCCAACTTTCAGCTTCTACCACATCGCTGGGGAGTTTATTCCACTGTGTGACTACTCTCTCTCTATCTCTCTCTCTCTCTCTCTCTCTCTCTGTGTGTGTGTGTGTGTGTGTGTGTGTGTGTGTGTGTGTGTGTGTGTACAGCAGTGTCTCCGGTTTTCCTTTTGGAATGCCTTGAAGCCGGGGGGGCTTTGCACTCATGAGAACATAGGGTGTCCTTGCCCTCCTTTCGCAGCCCAGGGCATTGAGAGATCCCTAGACGGGGAAATTACTTTCAAACTGCAGTACCGAAATGTGTCCGTTAGATGGTAGCATGCACCAAGGAATGAAGGAAAGTGCAAAACAAAATGAAAAGGCACATCGCCTGGGCGAAAAATAATCATAACAAATCAACGGGGGCATTTCTCGGAAAACTAACACCGGGGCAGTGCTCAGGGGGGTCCCACCTCGTGGCCACCCGGTTTGGGGGGCGATCGGGGCCGGTTCCGAAAATCGCTAAATCTCCCATAGCCAGCCCACGCTCCATCCGATAGAGCACTGCCGGGCGGCCGGCCGGCAACTACGGATCATAACAAATCAACGGGGGCATTTCTCGGAAAACTAACACCGGGGCAGTGCTCAGGGGGGTCCCACCTCGTGGCCACCCGGTTTGGGGGGCGATCGGGGCCGGTTCCGAAAATCGCTAAATCTCCCATAGCCAGCCCACGCTCCATCCGATAGAGCACTGCCGGGCGGCCGGCCGGCAACTACGGATCATAACAAATCAACGGGGGCATTTCTCCGAAAACTAACACCGGGGCAGTGCTCAGGGGGGTCCCACCTCGTGGCCACCCGGTTTGGGGGGCGATCGGGGCCGGTTCCGAAAATCGCTAAATCTCCCATAGCCAGCCCACGCTCCATCCGATAGAGCACTGCCGGGCGGCCGGCCGGCAACTACGGATCATAACAAATCAACGGGGGCATTTCTCCGAAAACTAACACCGGGGCAGTGCTCAGGGGGGTCCCACCTCGTGGCCACCCGGTTTGGGGGGCGATCGGGGCCGGTTCCGAAAATCGCTAAATCTCCCATAGCCAGCCCACGCTCCATCCGATAGAGCACTGCCGGGCGGCCGGCCGGCAACTACGGATCATAACAAATCAACGGGGGCATTTCTCGGAAAACTAACACCGGGGCAGTGCTCAGGGGGGTCCCACCTCGTGGCCACCCGGTTTGGGGGGCGATCGGGGCCGGTTCCGAAAATCGCTAAATCTCCCATAGCCAGCCCACGCTCCATCCGATAGAGCACTGCCGGGCGGCCGGCCGGCAACTACGGATCATAACAAATCAACGGGGGCATTTCTCGGAAAACTAACACCGGGGCAGTGCTCAGGGGGGTCCCACCTCGTGGCCACCCGGTTTGGGGGGCGATCGGGGCCGGTTCCGAAAATCGCTAAATCTCCCATAGCCAGCCCACGCTCCATCCGATAGAGCACTGCCGGGCGGCCGGCCGGCAACTACGGATCATAACAAATCAACGGGGGCATTTCTCCGAAAACTAACACCGGGGCAGTGCTCAGGGGGGTCCCACCTCGTGGCCACCCGGTTTGGGGGGCGATCGGGGCCGGTTCCGAAAATCGCTAAATCTCCCATAGCCAGCCCACGCTCCATCCGATAGAGCACTGCCGGGCGGCCGGCCGGCAACTACGGATCATAACAAATCAACGGGGGCATTTCTCCGAAAACTAACACCGGGGCAGTGCTCAGGGGGGTCCCACCTCGTGGCCACCCGGTTTGGGGGGCGATCGGGGCCGGTTCCGAAAATCGCTAAATCTCCCATAGCCAGCCCACGCTCCATCCGATAGAGCACTGCCGGGCGGCCGGCCGGCAACTACGGATCATAACAAATCAACGGGGGCATTTCTCGGAAAACTAACACCGGGGCAGTGCTCAGGGGGGTCCCACCTCGTGGCCACCCGGTTTGGGGGGCGATCGGGGCCGGTTCCGAAAATCGCTAAATCTCCCATAGCCAGCCCACGCTCCATCCGATAGAGCACTGCCGGGCGGCCGGCCGGCAACTACGGATCATAACAAATCAACGGGGGCATTTCTCGGAAAACTAACACCGGGGCAGTGCTCAGGGGGGTCCCACCTCGTGGCCACCCGGTTTGGGGGGCGATCGGGGCCGGTTCCGAAAATCGCTAAATCTCCCATAGCCAGCCCACGCTCCATCCGATAGAGCAATGCCGGGCGGCCGGCCGGCAACTACGGATCATAACAAATCAACGGGGGCATTTCTCCGAAAACTAACACCGGGGCAGTGCTCAGGGGGGTCCCACCTCGTGGCCACCCGGTTTGGGGGGCGATCGGGGCCGGTTCCGAAAATCGCTAAATCTCCCATAGCCAGCCCACGCTCCATCCGATAGAGCAATGCCGGGCGGCCGGCCGGCAACTACGGATCATAACAAATCAACGGGGGCATTTCTCCGAAAACTAACACCGGGGCAGTGCTCAGGGGGGTCCCACCTCGTGGCCACCCGGGTCTGGGACCGATGGGAGCACTTTAAAATTTTCGAGTCAGGGGACCAGACGGCCGAGTGAAAAACTTTGAAAAATATTCTATCTCCTCACTCCCATTGACTTTACATTAGGGCGACCAGGCGGCCGGCGGAAAAAAAATCATAACAAATCAACGGGGGCATTTCTCCGAAAACTAACACCGGGGCAGTGCTCAGGGGGGTCCCACCTCGTGGCCACCCGGGTCTGGGACCGATGGGAGCACTTTAAAATTTTCGAGTCAGGGGACCAGACGGCCGAGTGAAAAACTTTGAAAAATATTCTATCTCCTCACTCCCATTGACTTTACATTAGGGCGACCAGGCGGCCGGCGGAAAAAAAATCATAACAAATCAACGGGGGCATTTCTCCGAAAACTAACACCGGGGCTGTGCTCAGGGGGCTCCCAGCTATCAGCCACCCTATCCCGGGACCGATGGGAGCACTTTAAAATTTTCGAGTCAGGGGACCAGACGGCCGAGTGAAAAACTTTGAAAAATATTCTATCTCCTCACTCCCATTGACTTTACATTAGGGCGACCAGGCGGCCGGCGGAAAAAAAATCATAACAAATCAACGGGGGCATTTCTCCGAAAACTAACACCGGGGCTGTGCTCAGGGGGCTCCCAGCTATCAGCCACCCTATCCCGGGACCGATGGGAGCACTTTAAAATTTTCGAGTCAGGGGACCAGACGGCCGAGTGAAAAACTTTGAAAAATATTCTATCTCCTCACTCCCATTGACTTTACATTAGGGCGACCAGGCGGCCGGCGGAAAAAAAATCATAACAAATCAACGGGGGCATTTCTCCGAAAACTAACACCGGGGCTGTGCTCAGGGGGCTCCCAGCTATCAGCCCCCCGGGTCTGGGGGCATTGTTTTTCTTTTTAATCATTTTGAGCATTTCCCCCAGTTTAGAGATGTGTGCCCCTAGACAACCCATTGAGAATAACTATGAAATGTTCTGAAGTTTTGATTTTCAAATGTCGGTGAAAATTGAAAAACGTCATATATTCTTCAAAGGAAGCATGGGGCGATGGTAGGGAGAGTCCCCGCAGCGTGCCTCGGCGGCGATGGGAGCGTTTTCGATGTCCCCGTCCCCCCCCCATAGGGATAGAAGGGGAGTTAGGTGACCAGGCGTCCCGGGTCCCAAAAATCGAAAAATTAATATAGAATGCTTTTTAATCCAGAAATAAAGTAGGGGGCAGTCCTGGTGAGAGTCCCAGCCACAGCCCCAGTGTGTTTTGGAGCCGTTTGGGGCCGGGTGAAAAACTTTGAAAAATGTTCTATCTCCTCACTCCCATTGACTTTACATTAGGGCGACCAGGCGGCCGGCGGAAAAAAAATCATAACAAATCAACGGGGGCATTTCTCCGAAAACTAACACCGGGGCTGTGCTCAGGGGGCTCCCAGCTATCAGCCACCCTATCCCGGGACCGATGGGAGCACTTTAAAATTTTCGAGTCAGGGGACCAGGCGGCCGAGTGAAAAACTTTGAAAAATTTTCTATCTCCTCACTCCCATTGACTTTGCATTAGGGCGACCAGGCGGCCGGCGGAAAAAAAATCATAACAAATCAACGGGGGCATTTCTCCGAAAACTAACACCGGGGCAGTGCTCAGGGGGCTCCCAGCTATCAGCCACCCTATCCCGGGACCGATGGGAGCACTTTAAAATTTTCGAGTTAGGGGACCAGGCGGCCGAGTGAAAAACTTAGAAAAATTTTCTATCTCCCCTAGGTGACCAGGCAGCCGGAGCTGATTTTTCTGACCCCTAAAACAATTATTAAAAGGTATTTTTTCGCCAAACTAAGACTTTTAAAATTCAAATAGGATGATTATCTACTGCCCCAGTGGGTTTTTGAACCATTTTAAGCCTTTTTGACAGTTTTCATTTTTCCCCCATTGACTTCAATGGGAGTTAGGTGACCAGTCCTCCGACTTTTGAACCTCTCCTGGGGGGGCTGTGAGCCCCCGATTTCTTTGCAAAGCACGTCATTCGATTCGTCTCAGTCCCCTCTATATACCCCGTGTGTTTGTTTTCTCGAAAAACCCCCGGAACACGGTTTTTTAGGGGGGGGGTGGGGGGGGGGTACTTCGGAGCCATTTGGGGGGGGGTAAACGACATTTCCCGAAATTAATTTTAACACAGCCTTCCTCAGAATCGCTTTTCCAACAAAATCCTTTTTATTTCGAGTCTCTACGATGTTCCTAAGTGGTCGAAACCACTTTTGGACAGTTTTTACACCAAACGGCTCGGGCGCACAGCGGGCCGTGTGCCGATGGGCGGTTCTCGCGGGTCTGAGGCGGGGCTAGGCTGCTCGCGGCGGGCATGGGAGTGCCGTGTGCAGCCGCCACAGTGTTCCAGGCTGTCAGCATTTCTCTACGGTGCCGGGGGAAATACAGGAACTGGGTTTTTGAAGACACTTAGTGCAATGAGAGAGGTCAAAACTGAGCTAAGGGCACTTGCTGGAGGAAAGTGGCTGGGCCCCGCTAGCTCTTTTACGGACACTTTCTGGACTTGGCCCGGGATTTTCAGACGGTTCTTTGCGACTGTCTGATCATCCAGCGAAATGCAAGGGGGGGAACGGTCCCGGCCGCACCCCGCGTTTCAGGCCTCGTCGGCGGCCCGCTCCGGCGGCTGCGCCCGCTAAGTCTTCGCGGCCCGCCGTGGAGAGTGTGTATGCTGCCCGCCCCAGACGTTCACCCCAAGGGCTTGCGGGCCTTTAAGGGTCTGTCTTTCGGGGTTTCACGGGCTCTGACCTCACCTCCCTGTGGTTCCCGACCGGGGTGTATGTATGCTGCCCGCCCCAGACGTTCACCCCAAGGGCTTGCGGGCCTTTAAGGGTCTGTCTTTCGGGGTTTCACGGGCTCTGACATCTCCCCGGTGGTTCCCACGGAACGGACATATGTATGCTGCCCGCCCCC
>NW_027102669.1:190000-202500 GCF_036373705.1 Amia ocellicauda
TAGCCCTGCAGGCTGAGCGCCGGGAGCCGTCGGTCAGTGAGTGCTGAAGGAAAGCTCCAGCGCGGAGCCCGCACCCACCGGGGAGGTGTAGCCCTGCAGGCTGAGCGCCGGGAGCCGTCGGTCAGTGAGTGCTGAAGGAAAGCTCCAGCGCGGAGCCCGCACCCACCGGGGAGGTGTAGCCCTGCAGGCTGAGCGCCGGGAGCCGTCGGTCAGTGAGTGCTGAAGGAAAGCTCCAGCGCGGAGCCCGCACCCACCGGGGAGGTGTAGCCCTGCAGGCTGAGCGCCGGGAGCCGTCGGTCAGTGAGTGCTGAAGGAAAGCTCCAGCGCGGAGCCCGCACCCACCGGGGAGGTGTAGCCCTGCAGGCTGAGCGCCGGGAGCCGTCGGTCAGTGAGTGCTGAAGGAAAGCTCCAGCGCGGAGCCCGCACCCACCGGGGAGGTGTAGCCCTGCAGGCTGAGCGCCGGGAGCCGTCGGTCAGTGAGTGCTGAAGGAAAGCTCCAGCGCGGAGCCCGCACCCACCGGGGAGGTGTAGCCCTGCAGGCTGAGCGCCGGGAGCCGTCGGTCAGTGAGTGCTGAAGGAAAGCTCCAGCGCGGAGCCCGCACCCACCGGGGAGGTGTAGCCCTGCAGGCTGAGCGCCGGGAGCCGTCGGTCAGTGAGTGCTGAAGGAAAGCTCCAGCGCGGAGCCCGCACCCACCGGGGAGGTGTAGCCCTGCAGGCTGAGCGCCGGGAGCCGTCGGTCAGTGAGTGCTGAAGGAAAGCTCCAGCGCGGAGCCCGCACCCACCGGGGAGGTGTAGCCCTGCAGGCTGAGCGCCGGGAGCCGTCGGTCAGTGAGTGCTGAAGGAAAGCTCCAGCGCGGAGCCCGCACCCACCGGGGAGGTGTAGCCCTGCAGGCTGAGCGCCGGGAGCCGTCGGTCAGTGAGTGCTGAAGGAAAGCTCCAGCGCGGAGCCCGCACCCACCGGTGAGGTGTAGCCCTGCAGGCCGAGCGCTGGGAGCCGTCGGTCGTTCGGTCGGTCAGTCAGTGAGTGTGTGTGCTGAAGGAAAGCTCCAGCCCGGAGCCCGCACCCACCGGGGAGGAGTAGGCCTGCTGACTGAGCGCTGGGAGCCGTCGGTCGTTCGGTCGGTCAGAGAGTGAGTGTGTGTGCTGAAGGAGAGCTCCAGCCCGGAGCCCGCACCCACCGGGGAGGTGTAGCCCTGCAGGCTGAGCGCTGGGAGCCGTCGGTCGTTCGGTCGGTCAGAGAGTGAGTGTGTGTGCTGAAGGAGAGCTCCAGCCCGGAGCCCGCACCCACCGGGGAGGTGTAGCCCTGCAGGCTGAGCGCTGGGAGCCGTCGGTCGTTCGGTCGGTCAGTCAGTGAGTGTGTGTGCTGAAGGAAAGCTCCAGCCCGGAGCCCGCACCCACCGGGGAGGTGTAGCCCTGCAGGCTGAGCGCTGGGAGCCGTCGGTCGTTCGGTCGGTCAGTCAGTGAGTGTGTGTGCTCCAGCCCGGAGCCCGCACCCACCGGGGAGGTGTAGCCCTGCAGGCTGAGCGCTGGGAGCCGTCGGTCGGTCGGTCGGTCAGAGAGTGAGTGTGTGTGCTGAAGGGAAGCTCCAGCCCGGAGCCCGCACCCACCGGGGAGGTGTAGCCCTGCAGGCTGAGCGCTGGGAGCCGTCGGTCGTTCGGTCGGTCAGTCAGTGAGTGTGTGTGCTGAAGGAGAGCTCCAGCCCGGAGCCCGCACCCACCGGGGTGTGTAGCCCTGCAGGCTGAGCGCTGGGAGCCGTCGGTCGGTCAGTCAGTGAGTGTGTGTGCTGAAGGAAAGCTCCAGCCCGGCGTCCGTCCCCACCGGGGAGGAGTAGGCCTGCTGACTGAGCGCTGGGAGCCGTCGGTCGTTCGGTCGGTCAGAGAGTGAGTGTGTGTGCTGAAGGAGAGCTCCAGCCCGGAGCCCGCACCCACCGGGGTGTGTAGCCCTGCAGGCTGAGCGCTGGGAGCCGTCGGTCGGTCGGTCGGTCAGAGAGTGAGTGAGTGAGTGTGTGTGCTGAAGGGAAGCTCCAGCCCGGCGTCCGTCCCCACCGGGGAGTTGTGCCCGGGCCCGGGCCTCCTGCCGACGGACCGTGTGGCGCATTGTCCCGACTGCGGACTTTCTCCAGCAAAAAGGCGGAGGTGCAGTACCGCCATTTCGCCACACGAGGGACGGAATGGCACCCAACTGCCCCCTGGTGTCGAAAAAGCGCAAGGGCACCCGGGCCGGTCCGCCCCAGGCAGCGGCCGAGATGCAGCACCGGGGGCCCGGCCTGCCTGCCCTGGAGGTCAGCCTGCCAGCCCTGGAGGTCTGCTATCCAGCCCTGGAGGTCTGCCTGCCAGCCCTGGAGGTCTGCTATCCAGCCCTGGAGGTCTGCCTGCCTGCCATCCAGCCCTGGAGGTCTGCTATCCTGCCCTGGAGGTCTGCTATCCAGCCCTGGAGGTCTGCCTGCCTGCCTGCCAGCCCTGGAGGTCTGCTATCCAGCCCTGGAGGTCTGCCTGCCTGCCCTGGAGGTCTGCTATCCAGCCCTGGAGGTCTGCTATCCAGCCCTGGTAGCAGCACTGCCTGCCCTGGAGGTCTGCCTTCCAGCCCTGGTAGCAGCACTGCCTGCCCTGGTAGCAGCACTGCCTGCCCTGGAGGTCTGCTATCCAGCCCTGGAGGTCTGCCTGCCTGCCTGTTAGCCCTGGAGGTCTGCTATCCAGCCCTGGAGGTCTGCCTGCCTGCCTGTTAGCCCTGGAGGTCTGCTATCCAGCCCTGGTAGCAGCACTGCCTGCCCTGGAGGTCTGCCTGCCTGCCCTGGCAGCAGCACTGCCTGCCCTGGTAGCAGCACTGCCTGCCCTGGAGGTCTGCTATCCAGCCCTGGAGGTCTGCTATCCAGCCCTGGAGGTCTGCCTGTTAGCCCTGGAGGTCTGCTATCCAGCCCTGGAGGTCTGCCTGCCTGCCCTGGAGGTCTGCCTGCCTGCCCTGGTAGCAGCACTGCCTGCCCTGGAGGTCAGCCTGTTAGCCCTGGAGGTCTGCTATCCAGCCCTGGAGGTCTGCCTGCCTGCCTGTTAGCCCTGGAGGTCAGCCTGTTAGCCCTGGAGGTCTGCTATCCAGCCCTGGAGGTCTGCCTGCCTGCCTGTTAGCCCTGGAGGTCTGCTATCCAGCCCTGGAGGTCTGCCTGCCTGCCTGTTAGCCCTGGAGGTCTGCCTGCCTGCCCTGGCAGCAGCACTGCCTGCCCTGGAGGTCAGCCTGCCAGCCCTGGAGGTCTGCCTGTTAGCCCTGGAGGTCAGCTATCCAGCCCTGGAGGTCTGCCTGCCTGCCCTGGAGGTCTGCCTGCCTGCCCTGGAGGTCTGCCTGTTAGCCCTGGAGGTCTGCCTTCCAGCCCTGGTAGCAGCACTGCCTGCCCTGGTAGCAGCACTGCCTGCCCTGGAGGTCTGCCTGCCTGCCCTGGCAGCAGCACTGCCTGGCCTGGAGGTCAGCCTGTTAGCCCTGGAGGTCTGCTATCCAGCCCTGGAGGTCTGCCTGCCTGCCTGTTAGCCCTGGAGGTCTGCTATCCAGCCCTGGTAGCAGCACTGCCTGCCCTGGAGGTCTGCCTGCCTGCCCTGGCAGCAGCACTGCCTGCCCTGGTAGCAGCACTGCCTGCCCTGGAGGTCTGCTATCCAGCCCTGGAGGTCTGCTATCCAGCCCTGGAGGTCTGCCTGTTAGCCCTGGAGGTCTGCTATCCAGCCCTGGAGGTCTGCCTGCCTGCCCTGGCAGCAGCACTGCCTGCCCTGGAGGTCTGCCTGCCTGCCCTGGTAGCAGCACTGCCTGCCCTGGAGGTCAGCCTGTTAGCCCTGGAGGTCTGCTATCCAGCCCTGGAGGTCTGCCTGCCTGCCTGTTAGCCCTGGAGGTCAGCCTGTTAGCCCTGGAGGTCTGCTATCCAGCCCTGGAGGTCTGCCTGCCTGCCTGTTAGCCCTGGAGGTCTGCTATCCAGCCCTGGAGGTCTGCCTGCCTGCCTGTTAGCCCTGGAGGTCTGCCTGCCTGCCCTGGCAGCAGCACTGCCTGCCCTGGAGGTCAGCCTGCCAGCCCTGGAGGTCTGCCTGTTAGCCCTGGAGGTCAGCTATCCAGCCCTGGAGGTCTGCCTGCCTGCCCTGGAGGTCTGCCTGCCTGCCCTGGAGGTCTGCCTGTTAGCCCTGGAGGTCTGCCTTCCAGCCCTGGTAGCAGCACTGCCTGCCCTGGTAGCAGCACTGCCTGCCCTGGAGGTCTGCCTGCCTGCCCTGGCAGCAGCACTGCCTGGCCTGGAGGTCAGCCTGTTAGCCCTGGAGGTCTGCTATCCAGCCCTGGAGGTCTGCCTGCCTGCCTGTTAGCCCTGGAGGTCTGCTATCCAGCCCTGGTAGCAGCACTGCCTGCCCTGGAGGTCTGCCTGCCTGCCCTGGCAGCAGCACTGCCTGCCCTGGTAGCAGCACTGCCTGCCCTGGAGGTCTGCTATCCAGCCCTGGAGGTCTGCTATCCAGCCCTGGAGGTCTGCCTGTTAGCCCTGGAGGTCTGCTATCCAGCCCTGGAGGTCTGCCTGCCTGCCCTGGCAGCAGCACTGCCTGCCCTGGAGGTCTGCCTGCCTGCCCTGGTAGCAGCACTGCCTGCCCTGGAGGTCAGCCTGTTAGCCCTGGAGGTCTGCTATCCAGCCCTGGAGGTCTGCCTGCCTGCCTGTTAGCCCTGGAGGTCAGCCTGTTAGCCCTGGAGGTCTGCTATCCAGCCCTGGAGGTCTGCCTGCCTGCCTGTTAGCCCTGGAGGTCTGCTATCCAGCCCTGGAGGTCTGCCTGCCTGCCTGTTAGCCCTGGAGGTCTGCCTGCCTGCCCTGGCAGCAGCACTGCCTGCCCTGGAGGTCAGCCTGCCAGCCCTGGAGGTCTGCCTGTTAGCCCTGGAGGTCAGCTATCCAGCCCTGGAGGTCTGCCTGCCTGCCCTGGAGGTCTGCCTGCCTGCCCTGGAGGTCTGCCTGTTAGCCCTGGAGGTCTGCCTTCCAGCCCTGGTAGCAGCACTGCCTGCCCTGGTAGCAGCACTGCCTGCCCTGGAGGTCTGCCTGCCTGCCCTGGCAGCAGCACTGCCTGGCCTGGAGGTCAGCCTGTTAGCCCTGGAGGTCTGCTATCCAGCCCTGGAGGTCTGCCTGCCTGCCTGTTAGCCCTGGAGGTCTGCTATCCAGCCCTGGAGGTCTGCCTGCCTGCCTGTTAGCCCTGGAGGTCTGCCTGCCTGCCCTGGCAGCAGCACTGCCTGCCCTGGAGGTCAGCCTGCCAGCCCTGGAGGTCTGCCTGTTAGCCCTGGAGGTCAGCTATCCAGCCCTGGAGGTCTGCCTGCCTGCCCTGGAGGTCTGCCTGCCTGCCCTGGAGGTCTGCCTGTTAGCCCTGGAGGTCTGCCTTCCAGCCCTGGTAGCAGCACTGCCTGCCCTGGTAGCAGCACTGCCTGCCCTGGAGGTCTGCCTGCCTGCCCTGGCAGCAGCACTGCCTGGCCTGGAGGTCAGCCTGTTAGCCCTGGAGGTCTGCTATCCAGCCCTGGAGGTCTGCCTGCCTGCCTGTTAGCCCTGGAGGTCAGCCTGTTAGCCCTGGAGGTCTGCTATCCAGCCCTGGAGGTCTGCCTGCCTGCCTGTTAGCCCTGGAGGTCTGCTATCCAGCCCTGGAGGTCTGCCTGCCTGCCTGTTAGCCCTGGAGGTCTGCCTGCCTGCCCTGGCAGCAGCACTGCCTGCCCTGGAGGTCAGCCTGCCAGCCCTGGAGGTCTGCCTGTTAGCCCTGGAGGTCAGCTATCCAGCCCTGGAGGTCTGCCTGCCTGCCCTGGAGGTCTGCCTGCCTGCCCTGGAGGTCTGCCTGTTAGCCCTGGAGGTCTGCCTTCCAGCCCTGGTAGCAGCACTGCCTGCCCTGGTAGCAGCACTGCCTGCCCTGGAGGTCTGCCTGCCTGCCCTGGCAGCAGCACTGCCTGGCCTGGAGGTCAGCCTGTTAGCCCTGGAGGTCTGCTATCCAGCCCTGGAGGTCTGCCTGCCTGCCTGTTAGCCCTGGAGGTCTGCTATCCAGCCCTGGTAGCAGCACTGCCTGCCCTGGAGGTCTGCCTGCCTGCCCTGGCAGCAGCACTGCCTGCCCTGGTAGCAGCACTGCCTGCCCTGGAGGTCTGCTATCCAGCCCTGGAGGTCTGCTATCCAGCCCTGGAGGTCTGCCTGTTAGCCCTGGAGGTCTGCTATCCAGCCCTGGAGGTCTGCCTGCCTGCCCTGGCAGCAGCACTGCCTGCCCTGGAGGTCTGCCTGCCTGCCCTGGTAGCAGCACTGCCTGCCCTGGAGGTCAGCCTGTTAGCCCTGGAGGTCTGCTATCCAGCCCTGGAGGTCTGCCTGCCTGCCTGTTAGCCCTGGAGGTCAGCCTGTTAGCCCTGGAGGTCTGCTATCCAGCCCTGGAGGTCTGCCTGCCTGCCTGTTAGCCCTGGAGGTCTGCTATCCAGCCCTGGAGGTCTGCCTGCCTGCCTGTTAGCCCTGGAGGTCTGCCTGCCTGCCCTGGCAGCAGCACTGCCTGCCCTGGAGGTCAGCCTGCCAGCCCTGGAGGTCTGCCTGTTAGCCCTGGAGGTCAGCTATCCAGCCCTGGAGGTCTGCCTGCCTGCCCTGGAGGTCTGCCTGCCTGCCCTGGAGGTCTGCCTGTTAGCCCTGGAGGTCTGCCTTCCAGCCCTGGTAGCAGCACTGCCTGCCCTGGTAGCAGCACTGCCTGCCCTGGAGGTCTGCCTGCCTGCCCTGGCAGCAGCACTGCCTGGCCTGGAGGTCAGCCTGTTAGCCCTGGAGGTCTGCTATCCAGCCCTGGAGGTCTGCCTGCCTGCCTGTTAGCCCTGGAGGTCAGCCTGTTAGCCCTGGAGGTCTGCTATCCAGCCCTGGAGGTCTGCCTGCCTGCCCTGGAGGTCTGCCTGCCTGCCCTGGAGGTCTGCCTGCCTGCCCTGGAGGTCTGCTATCCAGCCCTGGTAGCAGCACTGCCTGCCCTGGAGGTCTGCCTGCCTGCCCTGGAGGTCAGCCTGTTAGCCCTGGAGGTCTGCCTGCCAGCCCTGGCAGCAGCACGGCCTACCTGCCTGCCTGCCCTCGAGGTCTGCCTGCCTGCCTGCCCTGGAGGTCAGCCTTCCAGCCCTGGCAGCAGCACGGCCTACCTGCCTGCCAGCCTGCCCTCCCCAGCCACACAGCCCTGCCTGCCTGCCTGCCAGCCCTGGAGGTCTCCCTGCCAGCCCTGGAGGTCTGCCTGCCTGCCTGCCTGCCCTGGAGGTCTGCCATCCTGCCTTCCAGCCCTGGAGGTCAGCCTGCCAGCCCTGGAGGTCAGCCTGTTAGCCCTGGAGGTCTGCCTGCCTGCCTGCCTGCCTGCCCTGGAGGTCTGCCTGCCTGCCTGCCCCGGAGGTCAGCCCCAGGCAGCCGGGTGGCCTGCCTGCTGCTGCTAGGCCGCTGCCCCGAGCCGCCGACCCCATCGACAGGAACACGAGAGAGTTTACAAGCGAGAGGAGGCCACATATTCGACACCTTTCGTGCTCGTTTTAGTCTCCAGTCTGTTTTGACGTGTGTTATTCTGAATCTGCTGCTTTAACTCAAGGGATTCTGTCGCGATTGATGCCTTGTCCTTCGCTGTATGTTTGCACTGGTGTTGTAAGTCGCCCTCTGTAAGATCATCATTTATTATCTGCCAAGAAATAAAGATCATCATAATGTTCCCCAACTTTCAGCTTCTGGGGAGTTTGTTCCAGAGTGTGACGACTCTCTCTCTGTCACCATCTCTCTCTCTATCTCCATCTCTCTATCACCATCTCTCTCTCTATCTCCATCTCTCTATCACCATCTCTCTCTCTATCTCTATCTCTCTATCACCATCTCTCTCTCCATCTCCATCTCTCTCTCTATCTCCATCTCTCTCTATCTCCATCTCTATCTCCATCTCTCTATCTCCACCTCTCTCTCCCTCTCCACCTCTCTCTCTCTCTATCTCTCCCTCTCTCTCACTGTGTGTGTGTGTGTGTGTGTGTGTGTGTGTGTGTGTGTGTGTGTGTGTGTGTGTGTGTACAGCAGTGTCCCTAGACGAGAGAGAGATCCCTAGACGGGGAAATTACTTTCAAACTGCAGTACCGAAATGTGTCCGTTAGATGGCAGCATGCACCAAGGAATGAAGGAAAGTGCAAAACAAAATGAAAAGGCACATCGCCTGGGCGAAAAATAATCGTAACAAATCAACGGGGGCATTTCTCCGAAAACTAACACCGGGGCAGTGCTCAGGGGGGTCCCACCTCGTGGCCACCCGGTTTGGGGGGCGATCGGGGCCGGTTCCGAAAATCGCTAAATCTCCCATAGCCAGCCCACGCTCCATCCGATAGAGCAATGCCGGGCGGCCGGCCGGCAACTACGGATCATAAGAAATCAACGGGGGCATTTCTCCGAAAACTAACACCGGGGCAGTGCTCAGGGGGGTCCCACCTCGTGGCCACCCGGTTTGGGGGGCGATCGGGGCCGGTTCCGAAAATCGCTAAATCTCCCATAGCCAGCCCACGCTCCATCCGATAGAGCAATGCCGGGCGGCCGGCCGGCAACTACGGATCATAACAAATCAACGGGGGCATTTCTCCGAAAACTAACACCGGGGCAGTGCTCAGGGGGGTCCCACCTCGTGGCCACCCGGTTTGGGGGGCCATCGGGGCCGGCTGAAGAATCGCCCATACTCTGCCATAGGCAGCCCACGGTCCATCCGATCAGAGCAATGCCGGGCGGCCGGCAACCTATGGATCATAACACATCAACGGAGGCATGATAAGAGCATCTTTTATTATCTGCCAAGAAATATAGACCATCACAATGTTCCCCAACTTTCAGCTTCTACCACATCGCTGGGGAGTTTATTCCACTGTGTGACTACTCTCTCTCTATCTCTCTCTCTCTCTCTCTCTCTCTCTCTCTCTCTGTGTGTGTGTGTGTGTGTGTGTGTGTGTGTGTGTGTGTGTGTGTGTGTGTACAGCAGTGTCTCCGGTTTTCCTTTTGGAATGCCTTGAAGCCGGGGGGGCTTTGCACTCATGAGAACATAGGGTGTCCGTGCCCTCCTTTCGCAGCCCAGGGCATTGAGAGATCCCTAGACGGGGAAATTACTTTCAAACTGCAGTACCGAAATGTGTCCGTTAGATGGTAGCATGCACCAAGGAATGAAGGAAAGTGCAAAACAAAATGAAAAGGCACATCGCCTGGGCGAAAAATAATCGTAACAAATCAACGGGGGCATTTCTCCGAAAACTAACACCGGGGCAGTGCTCAGGGGGGTCCCACCTCGTGGCCACCCGGTTTGGGGGGCGATCGGGGCCGGTTCCGAAAATCGCTAAATCTCCCATAGCCAGCCCACGCTCCATCCGATAGAGCAATGCCGGGCGGCCGGCCGGCAACTACGGATCATAAGAAATCAACGGGGGCATTTCTCCGAAAACTAACACCGGGGCAGTGCTCAGGGGGGTCCCACCTCGTGGCCACCCGGTTTGGGGGGCGATCGGGGCCGGTTCCGAAAATCGCTAAATCTCCCATAGCCAGCCCACGCTCCATCCGATAGAGCAATGCCGGGCGGCCGGCCGGCAACTACGGATCATAACAAATCAACGGGGGCATTTCTCCGAAAACTAACACCGGGGCAGTGCTCAGGGGGGTCCCACCTCGTGGCCACCCGGTTTGGGGGGCGATCGGGGCCGGTTCCGAAAATCGCTAAATCTCCCATAGCCAGCCCACGCTCCATCCGATAGAGCAATGCCGGGCGGCCGGCCGGCAACTACGGATCATAACAAATCAACGGGGGCATTTCTCCGAAAACTAACACCGGGGCAGTGCTCAGGGGGGTCCCACCTCGTGGCCACCCGGTTTGGGGGGCCATCGGGGCCGGTTCCGAAAATCGCTAAATCTCCCATAGCCAGCCCACGCTCCATCCGATAGAGCAATGCCGGGCGGCCGGCCGGCAACTACGGATCATAACAAATCAACGGGGGCATTTCTCCGAAAACTAACACCGGGGCAGTGCTCAGGGGGGTCCCACCTCGTGGCCACCCGGTTTGGGGGGCGATCGGGGCCGGTTCCGAAAATCGCTAAATCTCCCATAGCCAGCCCACGCTCCATCCGATAGAGCAATGCCGGGCGGCCGGCCGGCAACTACGGATCATAACAAATCAACGGGGGCATTTCTCCGAAAACTAACACCGGGGCAGTGCTCAGGGGGGTCCCACCTCGTGGCCACCCGGTTTGGGGGGCCATCGGGGCCGGTTCCGAAAATCGCTAAATCTCCCATAGCCAGCCCACGCTCCATCCGATAGAGCAATGCCGGGCGGCCGGCCGGCAACTACGGATCATAACAAATCAACGGGGGCATTTCTCCGAAAACTAACACCGGGGCAGTGCTCAGGGGGGTCCCACCTCGTGGCCACCCGGTTTGGGGGGCGATCGGGGCCGGTTCCGAAAATCGCTAAATCTCCCATAGCCAGCCCACGCTCCATCCGATAGAGCAATGCCGGGCGGCCGGCCGGCAACTACGGATCATAACAAATCAACGGGGGCATTTCTCCGAAAACTAACACCGGGGCAGTGCTCAGGGGGGTCCCACCTCGTGGCCACCCGGTTTGGGGGGCCATCGGGGCCGGTTCCGAAAATCGCTAAATCTCCCATAGCCAGCCCACGCTCCATCCGATAGAGCAATGCCGGGCGGCCGGCCGGCAACTACGGATCATAACAAATCAACGGGGGCAGTTCTCCAGAAACTAACACCGGGGCAGTGCTCAGGAGGCTCCCAGCTATCAGCCACCCTATCCCGGGACCGATGGGAGCACTTTAAAATTTTCGAGTCAGGGGACCAGACGGCCGAGTGAAAAACTTTGAAAAATATTCTATCTCCTCACTCCCATTGACTTTGCATTAGGGCGACCAGGCGGCCGGCGGAAAAAAAATCATAACAAATCAACGGGGGCATTTCTCCAGAAACTAACACCGGGGCTGTGCTCAGGGGGCTCCCAGCTATCAGCCCCCCGGGTCTGGGGGCATTGTTTTTCTTTTTAATCATTTTGAGCATTTCCCCCAGTTTAGAGATGTGTGCCCCTAGACAACCCATTGAGAATAACTATGAAATGTTCTGAAGTTTTGATTTTCAAATGTCGGTGAAAATTGAAAAACGTCATATATTCTTCAAAGGAAGCATGGGGCGATGGTAGGGAGAGTCCCCGCAGCGTGCCTCGGCAGCGATGGGAGCGTTTTCGATGTCCCCGTCCCCCCCCATAGGGATAGAAGGGGAGTTAGGTGACCAGGCGTCCCGGGTCCCAAAAATCGAAAAATTAATATAGAATGCTTTTTAATCCATAAATAAAGTAGGGGGCAGTCCTGGTGAGAGTCCCAGCCACAGCCCCAGTGTGTTTTGGAGTCGTTTGTGGCCGGGTGAAAAACTTTGAAAAATTTTCTATCTCCTCACTCCCATTGACTTTACATTAGGGCGACCAGGCGGCCGGCGGAAAAAAAATCATAACAAATCAACGGAGGCATTTCTCCGAAAACTAACACCGGGGCAGTGCTCAGGGGGCTCCCAGCTATCAGCCACCCTATCCCGGGACCGATGGGAGCACTTTAAAATTTTCGAGTTAGGGGACCAGGCGGCCGAGTGAAAAACTTTGAAAAATTTTCTATCTCCTCACTCCCATTGACTTTGCATTAGGGCGACCAGGCGGCCGGCGGAAAAAAAATCATAACAAATCAACGGGGGCATTTCTCCGAAAACTAACACCGGGGCAGTGCTCAGGGGGCTCCCAGCTATCAGCCACCCTATCCCGGGACCGATGGGAGCACTTTAAAATTTTCGAGTTAGGGGACCAGGCGGCCGAGTGAAAAACTTAGAAAAATTTTCTATCTCCCCTAGGTGACCAGGCAGCCGGAGCTGATTTTTCTGACCCCTAAAACAATTATTAAAAGGTATTTTTTCGCCAAACTAAGACTTTTAAAATTCAAATAGGATGATTATCTACTGCCCCAGTGGGTTTTTGAACCATTTTAAGCCTTTTTGACAGTTTTCATTTTTCCCCCATTGACTTCAATGGGAGTTAGGTGACCAGTCCTCCGACTTTTGAACCTCTCCTGGGGGGGCTGTGAGCCCCCGATTTCTTTGCAAAGCACGTCATTCGATTCGTCTCAGTCCCCTCTATATACCCCGTGTGTTTGTTTTCTCGAAAAACCCCCGGAACACGGTTTTTTAGGGGGGGGGTGGGGGGGGGGTACTTCGGAGCCATTTGGGGGGGGGTAAACGACATTTCCCGAAATTAATTTTAACACAGCCTTCCTCAGAATCGCTTTTCCAACAAAATCCTTTTTATTTCGAGTCTCTACGATGTTCCTAAGTGGTCGAAACCACTTTTGGACAGTTTTTACACCAAACGGCTCGGGCGCACAGCGGGCCGTGTGCCGATGGGCGGTTCTCGCGGGTCTGAGGCGGGGCTAGGCTGCTCGCGGCGGGCATGGGAGTGCCGTGTGCAGCCGCCACAGTGTTCCAGGCTGTCAGCATTTCTCT
>NW_027102669.1:212500-225000 GCF_036373705.1 Amia ocellicauda
TCGGTCAGTGAGTGCTGAAGGAAAGCTCCAGCGCGGAGCCCGCACCCACCGGGGAGGTGTAGCCCTGCAGGCTGAGCGCCGGGAGCCGTCGGTCAGTGAGTGCTGAAGGAAAGCTCCAGCGCGGAGCCCGCACCCACCGGGGAGGTGTAGCCCTGCAGGCTGAGCGCCGGGAGCCGTCGGTCAGTGAGTGCTGAAGGAAAGCTCCAGCGCGGAGCCCGCACCCACCGGGGAGGTGTAGCCCTGCAGGCTGAGCGCCGGGAGCCGTCGGTCAGTGAGTGCTGAAGGAAAGCTCCAGCGCGGAGCCCGCACCCACCGGGGAGGTGTAGCCCTGCAGGCTGAGCGCCGGGAGCCGTCGGTCAGTGAGTGCTGAAGGAAAGCTCCAGCGCGGAGCCCGCACCCACCGGGGAGGTGTAGCCCTGCAGGCTGAGCGCCGGGAGCCGTCGGTCAGTGAGTGCTGAAGGAAAGCTCCAGCGCGGAGCCCGCACCCACCGGGGAGGTGTAGCCCTGCAGGCTGAGCGCCGGGAGCCGTCGGTCAGTGAGTGCTGAAGGAAAGCTCCAGCGCGGAGCCCGCACCCACCGGGGAGGTGTAGCCCTGCAGGCTGAGCGCCGGGAGCCGTCGGTCAGTGAGTGCTGAAGGAAAGCTCCAGCGCGGAGCCCGCACCCACCGGGGAGGTGTAGCCCTGCAGGCTGAGCGCCGGGAGCCGTCGGTCAGTGAGTGCTGAAGGAAAGCTCCAGCGCGGAGCCCGCACCCACCGGGGAGGTGTAGCCCTGCAGGCTGAGCGCCGGGAGCCGTCGGTCAGTGAGTGCTGAAGGAAAGCTCCAGCGCGGAGCCCGCACCCACCGGGGAGGTGTAGCCCTGCAGGCTGAGCGCCGGGAGCCGTCGGTCAGTGAGTGCTGAAGGAAAGCTCCAGCGCGGAGCCCGCACCCACCGGGGAGGTGTAGCCCTGCAGGCTGAGCGCCGGGAGCCGTCGGTCAGTGAGTGCTGAAGGAAAGCTCCAGCGCGGAGCCCGCACCCACCGGGGAGGTGTAGCCCTGCAGGCTGAGCGCCGGGAGCCGTCGGTCAGTGAGTGCTGAAGGAAAGCTCCAGCGCGGAGCCCGCACCCACCGGTGAGGTGTAGCCCTGCAGGCCGAGCGCTGGGAGCCGTCGGTCGTTCGGTCGGTCAGTCAGTGAGTGTGTGTGCTGAAGGAAAGCTCCAGCCCGGAGCCCGCACCCACCGGGGAGGAGTAGGCCTGCTGACTGAGCGCTGGGAGCCGTCGGTCGTTCGGTCGGTCAGAGAGTGAGTGTGTGTGCTGAAGGAGAGCTCCAGCCCGGAGCCCGCACCCACCGGGGAGGTGTAGCCCTGCAGGCTGAGCGCTGGGAGCCGTCGGTCGTTCGGTCGGTCAGAGAGTGAGTGTGTGTGCTGAAGGAGAGCTCCAGCCCGGAGCCCGCACCCACCGGGGAGGTGTAGCCCTGCAGGCTGAGCGCTGGGAGCCGTCGGTCGTTCGGTCGGTCAGTCAGTGAGTGTGTGTGCTGAAGGAAAGCTCCAGCCCGGAGCCCGCACCCACCGGGGAGGTGTAGCCCTGCAGGCTGAGCGCTGGGAGCCGTCGGTCGTTCGGTCGGTCAGTCAGTGAGTGTGTGTGCTCCAGCCCGGAGCCCGCACCCACCGGGGAGGTGTAGCCCTGCAGGCTGAGCGCTGGGAGCCGTCGGTCGGTCGGTCGGTCAGAGAGTGAGTGTGTGTGCTGAAGGGAAGCTCCAGCCCGGAGCCCGCACCCACCGGGGAGGTGTAGCCCTGCAGGCTGAGCGCTGGGAGCCGTCGGTCGTTCGGTCGGTCAGTCAGTGAGTGTGTGTGCTGAAGGAGAGCTCCAGCCCGGAGCCCGCACCCACCGGGGTGTGTAGCCCTGCAGGCTGAGCGCTGGGAGCCGTCGGTCGGTCAGTCAGTGAGTGTGTGTGCTGAAGGAAAGCTCCAGCCCGGCGTCCGTCCCCACCGGGGAGGAGTAGGCCTGCTGACTGAGCGCTGGGAGCCGTCGGTCGTTCGGTCGGTCAGAGAGTGAGTGTGTGTGCTGAAGGAGAGCTCCAGCCCGGAGCCCGCACCCACCGGGGTGTGTAGCCCTGCAGGCTGAGCGCTGGGAGCCGTCGGTCGGTCGGTCGGTCAGAGAGTGAGTGAGTGAGTGTGTGTGCTGAAGGGAAGCTCCAGCCCGGCGTCCGTCCCCACCGGGGAGTTGTGCCCGGGCCCGGGCCTCCTGCCGACGGACCGTGTGGCGCATTGTCCCGACTGCGGACTTTCTCCAGCAAAAAGGCGGAGGTGCAGTACCGCCATTTCGCCACACGAGGGACGGAATGGCACCCAACTGCCCCCTGGTGTCGAAAAAGCGCAAGGGCACCCGGGCCGGTCCGCCCCAGGCAGCGGCCGAGATGCAGCACCGGGGGCCCGGCCTGCCTGCCCTGGAGGTCAGCCTGCCAGCCCTGGAGGTCTGCTATCCAGCCCTGGAGGTCTGCCTGCCAGCCCTGGAGGTCTGCTATCCAGCCCTGGAGGTCTGCCTGCCTGCCATCCAGCCCTGGAGGTCTGCTATCCTGCCCTGGAGGTCTGCTATCCAGCCCTGGAGGTCTGCCTGCCTGCCTGCCAGCCCTGGAGGTCTGCTATCCAGCCCTGGAGGTCTGCCTGCCTGCCCTGGAGGTCTGCTATCCAGCCCTGGAGGTCTGCTATCCAGCCCTGGTAGCAGCACTGCCTGCCCTGGAGGTCTGCCTTCCAGCCCTGGTAGCAGCACTGCCTGCCCTGGTAGCAGCACTGCCTGCCCTGGAGGTCTGCTATCCAGCCCTGGAGGTCTGCCTGCCTGCCTGTTAGCCCTGGAGGTCTGCTATCCAGCCCTGGAGGTCTGCCTGCCTGCCTGTTAGCCCTGGAGGTCTGCTATCCAGCCCTGGTAGCAGCACTGCCTGCCCTGGAGGTCTGCCTGCCTGCCCTGGCAGCAGCACTGCCTGCCCTGGTAGCAGCACTGCCTGCCCTGGAGGTCTGCTATCCAGCCCTGGAGGTCTGCTATCCAGCCCTGGAGGTCTGCCTGTTAGCCCTGGAGGTCTGCTATCCAGCCCTGGAGGTCTGCCTGCCTGCCCTGGAGGTCTGCCTGCCTGCCCTGGTAGCAGCACTGCCTGCCCTGGAGGTCAGCCTGTTAGCCCTGGAGGTCTGCTATCCAGCCCTGGAGGTCTGCCTGCCTGCCTGTTAGCCCTGGAGGTCAGCCTGTTAGCCCTGGAGGTCTGCTATCCAGCCCTGGAGGTCTGCCTGCCTGCCTGTTAGCCCTGGAGGTCTGCTATCCAGCCCTGGAGGTCTGCCTGCCTGCCTGTTAGCCCTGGAGGTCTGCCTGCCTGCCCTGGCAGCAGCACTGCCTGCCCTGGAGGTCAGCCTGCCAGCCCTGGAGGTCTGCCTGTTAGCCCTGGAGGTCAGCTATCCAGCCCTGGAGGTCTGCCTGCCTGCCCTGGAGGTCTGCCTGCCTGCCCTGGAGGTCTGCCTGTTAGCCCTGGAGGTCTGCCTTCCAGCCCTGGTAGCAGCACTGCCTGCCCTGGTAGCAGCACTGCCTGCCCTGGAGGTCTGCCTGCCTGCCCTGGCAGCAGCACTGCCTGGCCTGGAGGTCAGCCTGTTAGCCCTGGAGGTCTGCTATCCAGCCCTGGAGGTCTGCCTGCCTGCCTGTTAGCCCTGGAGGTCTGCTATCCAGCCCTGGTAGCAGCACTGCCTGCCCTGGAGGTCTGCCTGCCTGCCCTGGCAGCAGCACTGCCTGCCCTGGTAGCAGCACTGCCTGCCCTGGAGGTCTGCTATCCAGCCCTGGAGGTCTGCTATCCAGCCCTGGAGGTCTGCCTGTTAGCCCTGGAGGTCTGCTATCCAGCCCTGGAGGTCTGCCTGCCTGCCCTGGCAGCAGCACTGCCTGCCCTGGAGGTCTGCCTGCCTGCCCTGGTAGCAGCACTGCCTGCCCTGGAGGTCAGCCTGTTAGCCCTGGAGGTCTGCTATCCAGCCCTGGAGGTCTGCCTGCCTGCCTGTTAGCCCTGGAGGTCAGCCTGTTAGCCCTGGAGGTCTGCTATCCAGCCCTGGAGGTCTGCCTGCCTGCCTGTTAGCCCTGGAGGTCTGCTATCCAGCCCTGGAGGTCTGCCTGCCTGCCTGTTAGCCCTGGAGGTCTGCCTGCCTGCCCTGGCAGCAGCACTGCCTGCCCTGGAGGTCAGCCTGCCAGCCCTGGAGGTCTGCCTGTTAGCCCTGGAGGTCAGCTATCCAGCCCTGGAGGTCTGCCTGCCTGCCCTGGAGGTCTGCCTGCCTGCCCTGGAGGTCTGCCTGTTAGCCCTGGAGGTCTGCCTTCCAGCCCTGGTAGCAGCACTGCCTGCCCTGGTAGCAGCACTGCCTGCCCTGGAGGTCTGCCTGCCTGCCCTGGCAGCAGCACTGCCTGGCCTGGAGGTCAGCCTGTTAGCCCTGGAGGTCTGCTATCCAGCCCTGGAGGTCTGCCTGCCTGCCTGTTAGCCCTGGAGGTCTGCTATCCAGCCCTGGTAGCAGCACTGCCTGCCCTGGAGGTCTGCCTGCCTGCCCTGGCAGCAGCACTGCCTGCCCTGGTAGCAGCACTGCCTGCCCTGGAGGTCTGCTATCCAGCCCTGGAGGTCTGCTATCCAGCCCTGGAGGTCTGCCTGTTAGCCCTGGAGGTCTGCTATCCAGCCCTGGAGGTCTGCCTGCCTGCCCTGGCAGCAGCACTGCCTGCCCTGGAGGTCTGCCTGCCTGCCCTGGTAGCAGCACTGCCTGCCCTGGAGGTCAGCCTGTTAGCCCTGGAGGTCTGCTATCCAGCCCTGGAGGTCTGCCTGCCTGCCTGTTAGCCCTGGAGGTCAGCCTGTTAGCCCTGGAGGTCTGCTATCCAGCCCTGGAGGTCTGCCTGCCTGCCTGTTAGCCCTGGAGGTCTGCTATCCAGCCCTGGAGGTCTGCCTGCCTGCCTGTTAGCCCTGGAGGTCTGCCTGCCTGCCCTGGCAGCAGCACTGCCTGCCCTGGAGGTCAGCCTGCCAGCCCTGGAGGTCTGCCTGTTAGCCCTGGAGGTCAGCTATCCAGCCCTGGAGGTCTGCCTGCCTGCCCTGGAGGTCTGCCTGCCTGCCCTGGAGGTCTGCCTGTTAGCCCTGGAGGTCTGCCTTCCAGCCCTGGTAGCAGCACTGCCTGCCCTGGTAGCAGCACTGCCTGCCCTGGAGGTCTGCCTGCCTGCCCTGGCAGCAGCACTGCCTGGCCTGGAGGTCAGCCTGTTAGCCCTGGAGGTCTGCTATCCAGCCCTGGAGGTCTGCCTGCCTGCCTGTTAGCCCTGGAGGTCTGCTATCCAGCCCTGGAGGTCTGCCTGCCTGCCTGTTAGCCCTGGAGGTCTGCCTGCCTGCCCTGGCAGCAGCACTGCCTGCCCTGGAGGTCAGCCTGCCAGCCCTGGAGGTCTGCCTGTTAGCCCTGGAGGTCAGCTATCCAGCCCTGGAGGTCTGCCTGCCTGCCCTGGAGGTCTGCCTGCCTGCCCTGGAGGTCTGCCTGTTAGCCCTGGAGGTCTGCCTTCCAGCCCTGGTAGCAGCACTGCCTGCCCTGGTAGCAGCACTGCCTGCCCTGGAGGTCTGCCTGCCTGCCCTGGCAGCAGCACTGCCTGGCCTGGAGGTCAGCCTGTTAGCCCTGGAGGTCTGCTATCCAGCCCTGGAGGTCTGCCTGCCTGCCTGTTAGCCCTGGAGGTCAGCCTGTTAGCCCTGGAGGTCTGCTATCCAGCCCTGGAGGTCTGCCTGCCTGCCTGTTAGCCCTGGAGGTCTGCTATCCAGCCCTGGAGGTCTGCCTGCCTGCCTGTTAGCCCTGGAGGTCTGCCTGCCTGCCCTGGCAGCAGCACTGCCTGCCCTGGAGGTCAGCCTGCCAGCCCTGGAGGTCTGCCTGTTAGCCCTGGAGGTCAGCTATCCAGCCCTGGAGGTCTGCCTGCCTGCCCTGGAGGTCTGCCTGCCTGCCCTGGAGGTCTGCCTGTTAGCCCTGGAGGTCTGCCTTCCAGCCCTGGTAGCAGCACTGCCTGCCCTGGTAGCAGCACTGCCTGCCCTGGAGGTCTGCCTGCCTGCCCTGGCAGCAGCACTGCCTGGCCTGGAGGTCAGCCTGTTAGCCCTGGAGGTCTGCTATCCAGCCCTGGAGGTCTGCCTGCCTGCCTGTTAGCCCTGGAGGTCTGCTATCCAGCCCTGGTAGCAGCACTGCCTGCCCTGGAGGTCTGCCTGCCTGCCCTGGCAGCAGCACTGCCTGCCCTGGTAGCAGCACTGCCTGCCCTGGAGGTCTGCTATCCAGCCCTGGAGGTCTGCTATCCAGCCCTGGAGGTCTGCCTGTTAGCCCTGGAGGTCTGCTATCCAGCCCTGGAGGTCTGCCTGCCTGCCCTGGCAGCAGCACTGCCTGCCCTGGAGGTCTGCCTGCCTGCCCTGGTAGCAGCACTGCCTGCCCTGGAGGTCAGCCTGTTAGCCCTGGAGGTCTGCTATCCAGCCCTGGAGGTCTGCCTGCCTGCCTGTTAGCCCTGGAGGTCAGCCTGTTAGCCCTGGAGGTCTGCTATCCAGCCCTGGAGGTCTGCCTGCCTGCCTGTTAGCCCTGGAGGTCTGCTATCCAGCCCTGGAGGTCTGCCTGCCTGCCTGTTAGCCCTGGAGGTCTGCCTGCCTGCCCTGGCAGCAGCACTGCCTGCCCTGGAGGTCAGCCTGCCAGCCCTGGAGGTCTGCCTGTTAGCCCTGGAGGTCAGCTATCCAGCCCTGGAGGTCTGCCTGCCTGCCCTGGAGGTCTGCCTGCCTGCCCTGGAGGTCTGCCTGTTAGCCCTGGAGGTCTGCCTTCCAGCCCTGGTAGCAGCACTGCCTGCCCTGGTAGCAGCACTGCCTGCCCTGGAGGTCTGCCTGCCTGCCCTGGCAGCAGCACTGCCTGGCCTGGAGGTCAGCCTGTTAGCCCTGGAGGTCTGCTATCCAGCCCTGGAGGTCTGCCTGCCTGCCTGTTAGCCCTGGAGGTCAGCCTGTTAGCCCTGGAGGTCTGCTATCCAGCCCTGGAGGTCTGCCTGCCTGCCCTGGAGGTCTGCCTGCCTGCCCTGGAGGTCTGCCTGCCTGCCCTGGAGGTCTGCTATCCAGCCCTGGTAGCAGCACTGCCTGCCCTGGAGGTCTGCCTGCCTGCCCTGGAGGTCAGCCTGTTAGCCCTGGAGGTCTGCCTGCCAGCCCTGGCAGCAGCACGGCCTACCTGCCTGCCTGCCCTCGAGGTCTGCCTGCCTGCCTGCCCTGGAGGTCAGCCTTCCAGCCCTGGCAGCAGCACGGCCTACCTGCCTGCCAGCCTGCCCTCCCCAGCCACACAGCCCTGCCTGCCTGCCTGCCAGCCCTGGAGGTCTCCCTGCCAGCCCTGGAGGTCTGCCTGCCTGCCTGCCTGCCCTGGAGGTCTGCCATCCTGCCTTCCAGCCCTGGAGGTCAGCCTGCCAGCCCTGGAGGTCAGCCTGTTAGCCCTGGAGGTCTGCCTGCCTGCCTGCCTGCCTGCCCTGGAGGTCTGCCTGCCTGCCTGCCCCGGAGGTCAGCCCCAGGCAGCCGGGTGGCCTGCCTGCTGCTGCTAGGCCGCTGCCCCGAGCCGCCGACCCCATCGACAGGAACACGAGAGAGTTTACAAGCGAGAGGAGGCCACATATTCGACACCTTTCGTGCTCGTTTTAGTCTCCAGTCTGTTTTGACGTGTGTTATTCTGAATCTGCTGCTTTAACTCAAGGGATTCTGTCGCGATTGATGCCTTGTCCTTCGCTGTATGTTTGCACTGGTGTTGTAAGTCGCCCTCTGTAAGATCATCATTTATTATCTGCCAAGAAATAAAGATCATCATAATGTTCCCCAACTTTCAGCTTCTGGGGAGTTTGTTCCAGAGTGTGACGACTCTCTCTCTGTCACCATCTCTCTCTCTATCTCCATCTCTCTATCACCATCTCTCTCTCTATCTCCATCTCTCTATCACCATCTCTCTCTCTATCTCTATCTCTCTATCACCATCTCTCTCTCCATCTCCATCTCTCTCTCTATCTCCATCTCTCTCTATCTCCATCTCTATCTCCATCTCTCTATCTCCACCTCTCTCTCCCTCTCCACCTCTCTCTCTCTCTATCTCTCCCTCTCTCTCACTGTGTGTGTGTGTGTGTGTGTGTGTGTGTGTGTGTGTGTGTGTGTGTGTGTGTGTGTGTACAGCAGTGTCCCTAGACGAGAGAGAGATCCCTAGACGGGGAAATTACTTTCAAACTGCAGTACCGAAATGTGTCCGTTAGATGGCAGCATGCACCAAGGAATGAAGGAAAGTGCAAAACAAAATGAAAAGGCACATCGCCTGGGCGAAAAATAATCGTAACAAATCAACGGGGGCATTTCTCCGAAAACTAACACCGGGGCAGTGCTCAGGGGGGTCCCACCTCGTGGCCACCCGGTTTGGGGGGCGATCGGGGCCGGTTCCGAAAATCGCTAAATCTCCCATAGCCAGCCCACGCTCCATCCGATAGAGCAATGCCGGGCGGCCGGCCGGCAACTACGGATCATAAGAAATCAACGGGGGCATTTCTCCGAAAACTAACACCGGGGCAGTGCTCAGGGGGGTCCCACCTCGTGGCCACCCGGTTTGGGGGGCGATCGGGGCCGGTTCCGAAAATCGCTAAATCTCCCATAGCCAGCCCACGCTCCATCCGATAGAGCAATGCCGGGCGGCCGGCCGGCAACTACGGATCATAACAAATCAACGGGGGCATTTCTCCGAAAACTAACACCGGGGCAGTGCTCAGGGGGGTCCCACCTCGTGGCCACCCGGTTTGGGGGGCCATCGGGGCCGGCTGAAGAATCGCCCATACTCTGCCATAGGCAGCCCACGGTCCATCCGATCAGAGCAATGCCGGGCGGCCGGCAACCTATGGATCATAACACATCAACGGAGGCATGATAAGAGCATCTTTTATTATCTGCCAAGAAATATAGACCATCACAATGTTCCCCAACTTTCAGCTTCTACCACATCGCTGGGGAGTTTATTCCACTGTGTGACTACTCTCTCTCTATCTCTCTCTCTCTCTCTCTCTCTCTCTCTCTCTCTGTGTGTGTGTGTGTGTGTGTGTGTGTGTGTGTGTGTGTGTGTGTGTGTGTACAGCAGTGTCTCCGGTTTTCCTTTTGGAATGCCTTGAAGCCGGGGGGGCTTTGCACTCATGAGAACATAGGGTGTCCGTGCCCTCCTTTCGCAGCCCAGGGCATTGAGAGATCCCTAGACGGGGAAATTACTTTCAAACTGCAGTACCGAAATGTGTCCGTTAGATGGTAGCATGCACCAAGGAATGAAGGAAAGTGCAAAACAAAATGAAAAGGCACATCGCCTGGGCGAAAAATAATCGTAACAAATCAACGGGGGCATTTCTCCGAAAACTAACACCGGGGCAGTGCTCAGGGGGGTCCCACCTCGTGGCCACCCGGTTTGGGGGGCGATCGGGGCCGGTTCCGAAAATCGCTAAATCTCCCATAGCCAGCCCACGCTCCATCCGATAGAGCAATGCCGGGCGGCCGGCCGGCAACTACGGATCATAACAAATCAACGGGGGCATTTCTCCGAAAACTAACACCGGGGCAGTGCTCAGGGGGGTCCCACCTCGTGGCCACCCGGTTTGGGGGGCGATCGGGGCCGGTTCCGAAAATCGCTAAATCTCCCATAGCCAGCCCACGCTCCATCCGATAGAGCAATGCCGGGCGGCCGGCCGGCAACTACGGATCATAACAAATCAACGGGGGCATTTCTCCGAAAACTAACACCGGGGCAGTGCTCAGGGGGGTCCCACCTCGTGGCCACCCGGTTTGGGGGGCGATCGGGGCCGGTTCCGAAAATCGCTAAATCTCCCATAGCCAGCCCACGCTCCATCCGATAGAGCAATGCCGGGCGGCCGGCCGGCAACTACGGATCATAACAAATCAACGGGGGCATTTCTCCGAAAACTAACACCGGGGCAGTGCTCAGGGGGGTCCCACCTCGTGGCCACCCGGTTTGGGGGGCCATCGGGGCCGGTTCCGAAAATCGCTAAATCTCCCATAGCCAGCCCACGCTCCATCCGATAGAGCAATGCCGGGCGGCCGGCCGGCAACTACGGATCATAACAAATCAACGGGGGCAGTTCTCCAGAAACTAACACCGGGGCAGTGCTCAGGAGGCTCCCAGCTATCAGCCACCCTATCCCGGGACCGATGGGAGCACTTTAAAATTTTCGAGTCAGGGGACCAGACGGCCGAGTGAAAAACTTTGAAAAATATTCTATCTCCTCACTCCCATTGACTTTGCATTAGGGCGACCAGGCGGCCGGCGGAAAAAAAATCATAACAAATCAACGGGGGCATTTCTCCAGAAACTAACACCGGGGCTGTGCTCAGGGGGCTCCCAGCTATCAGCCCCCCGGGTCTGGGGGCATTGTTTTTCTTTTTAATCATTTTGAGCATTTCCCCCAGTTTAGAGATGTGTGCCCCTAGACAACCCATTGAGAATAACTATGAAATGTTCTGAAGTTTTGATTTTCAAATGTCGGTGAAAATTGAAAAACGTCATATATTCTTCAAAGGAAGCATGGGGCGATGGTAGGGAGAGTCCCCGCAGCGTGCCTCGGCAGCGATGGGAGCGTTTTCGATGTCCCCGTCCCCCCCCATAGGGATAGAAGGGGAGTTAGGTGACCAGGCGTCCCGGGTCCCAAAAATCGAAAAATTAATATAGAATGCTTTTTAATCCATAAATAAAGTAGGGGGCAGTCCTGGTGAGAGTCCCAGCCACAGCCCCAGTGTGTTTTGGAGTCGTTTGTGGCCGGGTGAAAAACTTTGAAAAATTTTCTATCTCCTCACTCCCATTGACTTTACATTAGGGCGACCAGGCGGCCGGCGGAAAAAAAATCATAACAAATCAACGGAGGCATTTCTCCGAAAACTAACACCGGGGCAGTGCTCAGGGGGCTCCCAGCTATCAGCCACCCTATCCCGGGACCGATGGGAGCACTTTAAAATTTTCGAGTTAGGGGACCAGGCGGCCGAGTGAAAAACTTTGAAAAATTTTCTATCTCCTCACTCCCATTGACTTTGCATTAGGGCGACCAGGCGGCCGGCGGAAAAAAAATCATAACAAATCAACGGGGGCATTTCTCCGAAAACTAACACCGGGGCAGTGCTCAGGGGGCTCCCAGCTATCAGCCACCCTATCCCGGGACCGATGGGAGCACTTTAAAATTTTCGAGTTAGGGGACCAGGCGGCCGAGTGAAAAACTTAGAAAAATTTTCTATCTCCCCTAGGTGACCAGGCAGCCGGAGCTGATTTTTCTGACCCCTAAAACAATTATTAAAAGGTATTTTTTCGCCAAACTAAGACTTTTAAAATTCAAATAGGATGATTATCTACTGCCCCAGTGGGTTTTTGAACCATTTTAAGCCTTTTTGACAGTTTTCATTTTTCCCCCATTGACTTCAATGGGAGTTAGGTGACCAGTCCTCCGACTTTTGAACCTCTCCTGGGGGGGCTGTGAGCCCCCGATTTCTTTGCAAAGCACGTCATTCGATTCGTCTCAGTCCCCTCTATATACCCCGTGTGTTTGTTTTCTCGAAAAACCCCCGGAACACGGTTTTTTAGGGGGGGGGTGGGGGGGGGGTACTTCGGAGCCATTTGGGGGGGGGTAAACGACATTTCCCGAAATTAATTTTAACACAGCCTTCCTCAGAATCGCTTTTCCAACAAAATCCTTTTTATTTCGAGTCTCTACGATGTTCCTAAGTGGTCGAAACCACTTTTGGACAGTTTTTACACCAAACGGCTCGGGCGCACAGCGGGCCGTGTGCCGATGGGCGGTTCTCGCGGGTCTGAGGCGGGGCTAGGCTGCTCGCGGCGGGCATGGGAGTGCCGTGTGCAGCCGCCACAGTGTTCCAGGCTGTCAGCATTTCTCTACGGTGCCGGGGGAAATACAGGAACTGGGTTTTTGAAGACACTTAGTGCAATGAGAGAGGTCAAAACTGAGCTAAGGGCACTTGCTGGAGGAAAGTGGCTGGGCCCCGCTAGCTCTTTTACGGACACTTTCTGGACTTGGCCCGGGATTTTCAGACGGTTCTTTGCGACTGTCTGATCATCCAGCGAAATGCAAGGGGGGGAACGGTCCCGGCCGCACCCCGCGTTTCAGGCCTCGTCGGCGGCCCGCTCCGGCGGCTGCGCCCGCTAAGTCTTCGCGGCCCGCCGTGGAGAGTGTGTATGCTGCCCGCCCCAGACGTTCACCCCAAGGGCTTGCGGGCCTTTAAGGGTCTGTCTTTCGGGGTTTCACGGGCTCTGACCTCACCTCCCTGTGGTTCCCGACCGGGGTGTATGTATGCTGCCCGCCCCAGACGTTCACCCCAAGGGCTTGCGGGCCTTTAAGGGTCTGTCTTTCGGGGTTTCACGGGCTCTGACATCTCCCCGGTGGTTCCCACGGAACGGACATATGTATGCTGCCCGCCCCCGGCAGGAACCCCAAGGGCTTGCGGGCCTTTAAGGGTGAGTGCGGGGGGCGTACGGGCT